>NC_142212.1:6219932-6371447 GCF_049639895.1 Pseudopodoces humilis | reverse complement strand
TTTATCATGTCATTGGACTGAATAATGTTTTCAAGGATTTTAAGCTTAAATTTCACTCCCAGTCAGCAATGTGGGTTTGTAAATCTTAAGCAAGGTGCTTTTGGAAAGAGAGGACTCATGCTAAGAGCTTTTTGTGCTTTGACAATCTGTCTGGTCACCCTCATTACTGAGTGACTAAATTCCCTTAAATCTGGTAATAAATTATGTCCCCGCTTGCCCCATTCCAAAAAATGTTGTAGTAACCATGTGTGTGACCAGTCCTGACTCCCCAGCATCTTGTCTGAGTGAGTGCTGGCTACTGGGAGAAGTCTGGCATGGGATTCCTAACATATCATCACATCTGGTGATGTTTGTCTTGTCCTTGCACTTTGCTTTTTAGTGTTGGTTGTCTGCCGAGGAAAATTCAGGATTCATTTCCATCTTATCATGGACTTAAAGATCTAAAATAGCTCTAGACATGATAGTGGAGTTTGACACAATTTTACTGCTCTAAGTTGTGGGTCCAGTGGAACTGGACTGGTTTTAACACTTGTGCCTACTGATCATGAATATGGTGAGGACCCATTGTCACACTTATCTTTTCAGAAGCTCTCCTGCCTGGATTTTTAAATACTATGTTTCCATCATGTTTCCTCAAGACAGTCAGTATTGCAGGAAGGGAGAACTCAGCTCACCGGTCAGGTTTCCAAGGATATCTCTCCTGAGTGATAAGCCCTGTTGGCAGGACTCTCTGTGACACTGCCCTGCAGCTCCTGGAGGCAGGAGCTGGTGTTCCTTCCATGCCTGGGGATGACCGGGGGGACACTGCAGACTGGTTGAGATAAATCAATGAGTCAATTGGAAACTGCCAGCAGTATTTTTCTTCCTACTGTCCACATCTAGAATTTACACAAGAAGGTCATGTTACTGCTGTTTCCTCTTCCACATTCCCTGTCAGACAAGGTCACTTTTGAAGCCAATGGCCAGTTAAGCTTTAATTCTGCATCCATGGAAAATTATTATCAAAAGGGACAAGCCTCAAAGTAGATGATTAACTGGCACATCCGACCACTGGTTACAGTTTAACAGGATCCTTTTACACAACTCCCTTCAGCTGCAGCTGAACTCTTATGAAACTTGAACTCTTATGAAAATGAGTGAGATGGAAGGGGTGACTCTCCCTCACAATGTGGCTCAATAAATCCTGGCTGAATAAATAGATGGAGAGAGAGAGGACAGAGTTCCCACAGAACAAACTTCTTGGAGCTCTCCTTGGAAGCCTAGATTTTGCTCCTGCTCCTAGTCCTTTGTTGCTGCTGGTTGCATTCACTTAGTTTTCGGTTGCCAGGGTTTTGAGAAACGTATCATGGTCTCAGTTGTGCTGAGATAGGTACAGCCTGTCACAATTCTGGACTAGTGATGGCACAAAGGTGGACTAAAGACAACCTCACTCCCGTGTTGGCTCAGATTTTGGAGTACCTAAGAGCCAGGCCAGCTTTATGTGAGATGTAAATCATCAAAGAGAGAATGACACAGACGTACACCCTTGCCGGGAGGAGCAAATGGAAGGATGGGTTATCCCAACATGGCCTAAATTAATCCTTCCCTGCTGTGTTTTGGCAATATTGTTTCCTAAAAGAAAATGTTGCAAGGGTGTACTTTGTTTTGGTGCAGAGCGTGTATCCGATGTTTACAGTCCTCCCATCTGAATCAACTGCAGGGCTTGAACATTTCAGTTTTAATACAGGAGGAAAAGAAGGCTGATAAACCAAAAAGAAGCACAGCTATGAACTTAAGAAGAGAAAGATAATGTCTCAAGATGGAGATTTTTTAGTAAATTGATAAATTGCATCAGGCTTTGAATTCTGGCTTCCCTTCACCATGTCTGAAAGGTGCATTGGGGAACCTCAAGCCATCTTGCCCCAACCTGAAATACAGCACATGCTGATGTGGTTAAGGCCATTCATACCCAAACCATTATCTGCCAGTCACTGGTTATCACAGCACTGACATCTGGGGAGCTCTGCCTACCTATGTCAGCAGAGCATCTGGCACAGATTATACCCCCTTGTTGAAAACCTCATCCAAAATTACTTTTTCCACGCTGTTTTGAGCTACTGCAGCCACCCTGCTTATGGGTATCCAGCGAAGCTCCTGTGCCACTGGCACAGATGTATCTAGTCTGGCTGAGGCTGTCCCTGTTTGACTGCAGTCTAGACCAGAGTCCATCTGCTTACATAAGAAAGAAGCAGAATTTGCCATGCTGATGGTTCTGGGGGAGGCAGAGGCAGGTATGCATCTCCATTCTGGCATTGTTCCCCAGACTCAGTTGTCTTGTCTTCCCTGAATGACCCCTTCCAGCTTGCCTACAGCTGAGGGCAGGAGTTGGCCTTTACTTTGGTTTATTTATGGCAGCTTCATTTTTGTTCTGTTTCCCCTATTAGTAATAAGGAATGAATTCTGTTCTTGGCTTAATCAGGGTAACTGTGAGCAGCCTCATGCCTGTGCACTTGGAGGCTGTTTATAAAAGCTGGCTGATATCAGTGTTACGGTGTAAAGCTGACAAATCTTTAAAGAGAAGGTCACAGGGCTGCCTGCAGAGGCCTGACATTACCTTCTACTGACAGTGATAGAAACTGGTGGTGTATGTCTCTGTGGTATCAAAGAATGATATCTAAAATTCACCCCTGCCTAAAGGACTAATCTCCTAAAGTCCTTCTGAATGGCTTCTGAGCTGGGCTAGAGCAGGGCAGGCATTTACATTTGTCCCACTGGCTGTGTCTGCCCTCCCCTTCCCCGCAAGCAGCTTTGAGGCAGAGTTTTGACAGCTTTGTATGCACAGCTGAGTCAGAGACCAGAGTAAACTGGTGTCTCTGCTGGACAGCTGTTAATTGAGATCTGCAGAACTGAAAGCCTCTGGCAGTCAAAAATCTGCTTGTAAGAGGTTTTTCCCTTTTCTCTTTCTAGCCACATGAATGGAAACTGAGATCCTCGCTTAGTGATGTGATCCCCATTCCCAGTTCTTATCATGAAGTTTCAGATGTTTGGATGCAGGAGCAGAGGGGCCAGCACTGGCAAACACCTTGCTCCTGTTGAAGGTGCTGTCCTTGCCCTGGTGGAGACAGGATCAAGTGTGCAGTTACACTGCAGTTGGAAGTTCCTTGCCCTCGCTGTCTGCTGTTCCAGTTGTGTAACTGTTTCTGAGGGGTTGTCCAGGGGTTTATGTTTGGTAAAACTTGTCCATAAAATTCAAGATGTTGAAAATAAGGAAACAGAGACCTGTCTCTAATAGCGCCAACAAGACAAGGTTTCTGGGAAGAATGTCTGAGAATAAATCAACTGCCACATCTGGGGATAAAGCTGACAAGAAATGGCCCTGGAGATCTTTTTCAGGTCTGAAACAGAAGCTGATGAAGCTTAGGGAGGTATTAAATGGTTAATCATCTTTGGGCCACTGTGGCTACAACAACACTGCTGTAACAACAGCAGCAGAGGCATTTGCCAACATATTTCTCTGTAAATTCACTGGGATCCATTAGTCCCTTGTTTCCCTGGTCTCATCAGCTTTCTACCTTATGAAAGGCAGAATACGCATATAAAGACATAAAAAAAAATTAATAATCCTGAATTGATTTTACATGGCAGACATTGCTGACAAATTTAGGAACATGGCCAAAAGGCTAACAGAACTGAAGAAAAATCAAATACAAACATTTTTCAGTGCCAACTGTTCTGCTGTGCTCTAGAATGTTATTTTCAGGGCAGCTTTTTCTATGCCTGAGCAAAAGAGAGGATTCATCAAGGTGCCCAGGAGAATGCCAGTGAGAGCAGTGGCCTCACGCTCCAGCAGTCAGTACTGTTTGGATTATGCATTTTCCACAATGATTATCTATGTCCTTTCTTTTGTTGCTCCTGCTTGGGTGAAGGACTGCACTGTAACTGCTCCCTTCTGGAAGCAAGGACCTGTTTGCATTATAGCAAATGATTCCTTAATAGAGGGCTAGATTTGATGTATTCATGTGATATGCAATCTCTTTCAGCCCTCTCCATGCAGCTTAGCTGGCATTGCAGCAGCTGACAGTGCCTAAGACTGTGTAGGAAGCTGCAGCTGGTGGTCCCAGCTGGGAGGCTGTTTCCCACAGAACTGGGGAGGGTCAAAATTTGCCAAGCCTCAGGGACTGGATCATTGCTTCACTTTTCCACAAACTGAGTCTGGTTTGATACATGCTGAGGAGCTGGGTCAGAGCTGGGCTTTGTAAACAGGTGTGAAGCCAGTGCCTGAATGGCTCAGCACCTGATTACACCAGGGGAGGCTTGGTTCACCGTCCTTCCATTTCCTCCTCATTTGACTACAAGGTTAAAAGTAGTGTTTGCTTTTGTAGCACTGGCCTGATTTCACCGGTTTATACTGCAGACTATTAGTGGGAAGTACCTAGGCACTGAAATGTTAATGGTAAATATTTCAATTAGCATGTTTTCATGTTTTATTGTCTTGTTTTGTTAGACTTGTGCAGTCTGTAAAGGGCTGGGGGGATTCCATAAGGAACATAATGTGAGTCTGTATGGTTACATATCTTCAAGTGTCAGCCTGAAGGAAACCCCAACTGCACTTCTGTTCTTTAAGGACAAGGACAAAGAATCAGCCCCCATGAAAAACTCAGGAAAGTATTAAATAAGCTTTTTCTACTTTTAATAAGGAAACTGCAAGGAGATAATTCATAAGTGTGACAGACATGGCCTATAGCCTGTGCCAGCAGCCCCCAGATACCAGCAGTGCTGGGGGGAGCAAGCTGGATTGGGTGTTTGTGGTCATGCCAGAGCCCTGTCCTTTCCATGAAGAGGTGGTGGAGAGGGTTAAGGAGACTGCAAGAGGGATTAGAGGGTTTTGAACAAGCTGATAAAATTTAGAGGAGAAAAGCCAGCCTCAGGCAATAGCAAGTGAAGACAAAAGCAAAAACCTACCTGAGAAAAGCAAGACCTACCTGAGAAAGCCACATGTAGTAATTTCTGGCAGCATTTCTAAGGGCACACTGATTACAACTTTAACGAAGCTCTGTTCACAACATTTTGCAAAGACTTCAACAGGATAACACAGCTTAGTATTGCAACAAAACTGAGCTTTGAAATGCACTGTGCAGCCTCTCTGTTGGCAACCACATCATCCCAATCAATAACAACAGTCCATGAGCCTTCTAGAAGCACTTACTAGTCTGTGCACAATCAGCCCCGTTCAATGCAATCCCAGAGTATCGCAAGTTTAATGGAAATTGGTCCATCCCCTGTTGATATGAACTGAACCTCTGCTGGTGTCAATGGGTTGTGTTGATTTGAATGAGTTCAGGATCTAGTAGTAAAACTTTTCTTAAAAACCTTTTCTCGGAGATGTTGTTGCTAATGTAGAACTGTATTTCCATCTTGCTTATACGTTCAGAGCTGACTCCTGTAAGCACACAGGTGACTAAATCCTATAGGAACAGCAGCATGCAATTCCCAGCTCCTTGTGGTGCCTGTGTGCTTCACCACTGATGGCTCTGGGGGCTTGCAGCTTAGCCAAGGCTGCCCCTGGAGCAGGAGCAGCCCACACTTGGCAAGAAAGTGGTGTTTGGTAATCATCAGCCCTTTTCTTGCAACCAAAATGGGTGGCAGGAAGGTGTTGAGGATACGAGTTCATCTCATGCCACATCTGCTGTGGCACAGCTCTGGCTGTTCAGTTATTAACCTGCTCTGGTGGAAGGTGCCCCTGCCCATGGCAGAAGGACTGGAGCTAAATTACCTTTAGTATCCCTTTTAACCCAAGCCATTCTGTGGTTCTGTAATTATCCTGACTGTGTTTGTGGAGTGAGTTTCTGTCTCCTAGGATCAAGCTCTGTGGTAATTACAGCATCACTGACCCCAGCACCCTTACAGCCTGTTCTTGTGCACTGTCTCAGGAGAAGGGCAAAAGAGGCACTGCAAGTCTTAGCTTTCCTCTAGGGTACCTAACCCAGCTTGGATCAGAGACCTCAGTGTATTGAAACCTGAGAATTTGTCTAGAAAAACAAAAATCAATAAGGCTGTTGGTGATGGTTCAAAGAGGTAGCTTTGAAGGTAGGATTTTATCTTTCATAGAGTGTGTGGAGAGGAGGAAGCAAGTGGCTGTGAAGGATGGATGTAAGGAGAAGCCTTTGTATCTGCAGTCCTCCAATTTTATTACTTTATTATCTGTCTGGAAGATGATGGAGAAATACAGAAAACAAATAGTTGTTTGTTTTCAAAGTATTTCAGTCTTTAGCTTGAAGGTTGGGAGAACCCTGTATTTACCTTAAGCCACATGTTTTGGTTGTTGTTTTTTTTCTTCTAGGTGTCAAGGAAAGATAATTTTATCTCTTTTTTTTAATTTCTTCTCTTTACTGAGCTGAGACTTGTTGGAAAAGTTCCTCCAAAATGAAACTCCCTTGGGCTTGGCAGAGTTACCCTGGAATAAACTCTGTTTGTGGTATATGGGGCATTGGGCAAAATATATGGCAGGCCTTCTGTAGTGGTCTCTCTGTTGTGTCTTGCCAACCACAGAGGGATTTTACAATTATTGCAGTGTGGAAGTGATCCAACAAAATTTATTATATAAAGCTTTACAAAGACAAGGGACAAAAAGAAGGGCAATGCACTCGGGAGCCTGAATGCTGGTCATAGAGTACACCTGGTTTATCTCCACTGAACAAAGTTCTGCCACAAGAACTGTGTGCATCAGCACAGATGATAGCAAGGGTACAAGAGCCCTCTAGGTCTGGCCAGCAATCTCAGTAGTCCAGGCAGCATTTTCTTTTAAACTTCTCAAAAGAATATATCCTGCCCTGCTGTTACTGCTGTAGGAATTGTTGGGTTTAAAACTCTAATTTGCTAATGAACCATGGCACTGTTTTGGGTCAGCCTGAGTGTTAACTCTCCAAATCTGTTCTGTGAAAAGAACGAAAGAAAAAAAATGTTTAGATTGGAGTTGAACAAAATAGTTTAATTAAACAGCCATTACTGGGCTAGCAACTCACTGTTCCATTCTCTTCTAGAAGCCAGGCTTGGTGTATGGTAAAGAGAAGCACCCCTTTTCCATTTGGAAGAAGTGTGGTATAGCAATAATGGATTTGAGGCCATTTCTTTCTTTCCATTGCTTGGTTGGGCAAGTGGAAATACTGTCAGGGTCATGTACTTTGTCTTTTGAGGGACACATGTTCTGCTCTGCCTTCATTTTTCAATGCCAGACAAATTCTTCTAAGAGACAACACCAAGCTGAAATTCGCTGGGTATCAAAACTCCTGCTAATATGCAGAGTGCCCCTTTATGTTTAAATACTTGAAAGATGTATTTCAAGAGGGTTTTTACAATGAAGGTGGTGAGGCATTGGCACAGGGTGCCCAGAGAAGCCGTGGCTGCCCCATCCCTGGGAGTGTCCAAGGCCAGGTTGGATACAACCTGGTGTAGTGGAAGGTGTCCCTGCACACGGCAGGGAAGTTGGACTAGATGACATTTAAAAGTTTGCTTCCTACTCAAGCTATTTTATGATTCTATGATATCAACTTGTCACCTCGTTAGAGTTAAGACACAAAAGAGCAACTCTGCCAAGGGAAATGAGATTCCCATTCCACCAAACCAAATATTATCTTGTGTGAACCAGTCAAAATGAGGGCTCGGAACCTCCATGTTCAACCAAACCACAGCTGTTTCAAAGCAGATCCAACAGCACTACAAAGAGCTTTTCCTTTTTTCCATTTCCCCTAAACAAACCACTTATCATGGAAGTGAGGATGAGAAGGAACAGGCCATCCCATGGGCTGCTAGATCAAGCCTGGTAGGAAATCCAGCTTCCAGCTGGCATTTTACAGTGGCCAAAGGAGGTGAGACCAAAGCCTATCTCCCAAATTTCAGCTGTGCAATCAGATCCTCAGGAAGAGGCTAGTTCAAAGCACTTCCACCCTGAACACACTTTTTCCATCGGACGGCAATTTAATGGTTTTAACAACCAGAGGCTATGTCCAATGGACTTTTCCTCTGTGAATTTGTCTAAGCTTGTGCAAAATCCAGTTCTGGCCACTGTAACAGCTCTTGGCATGTGGTTGCCCAATTCTACCATACATGAGAACATACAGTTAGTTAACCTGCAGATATTGCTCCTTGTTAAGCCAACCACACCCCAAGACCTTGTTTATAACACAATGGGAGGGACCACATTTGCAGACTGTTTCATGGCAACTGAAATCATAATTAGCACAGCTATCTTCATATATTGCAAGATAATTTCTCTTTCGGAGGGGGTGGATGTTAAAGTTTATGTAAATAATCAATTAAAATGAAGGAATCACTACTGTTTTGCTCTCTGGCTACGGTAGACAAAATTGGATAACATATATTTTTGAGCCATCATTGTAGTTTAAATTACAAAATCGCAAAGGGGTTTTAGAAAAGGTTCTTCTGCTGCTTTCTGGTTCACGTCATCCTTTTCAGAGAGAAAAGAGTCACGACAGCGTGACTTCTTGAGCTGGGTGTGAACTATGCAGGTAGTTTATTGCCACGTAGGGACCCTTACGGTCCTTCAGTTCTCATGCATGGCTGAGAGCAAAAGTGAGTGACAGCAGAGCAGCCTGTATGGTATTAGCTATAATTATAGGCTGCCATTGTTTGTCAGACCAGGAGGAGAAGTCAAATATTTACTGTTGGGGATAAATGGAAAAGGAGGCGGGTTTTTTGAGAGGGGGCCTGGTCCTACACTCTTAAACACACTGATTTGAAAAGTGTCAGCACCTGCTCCTGCTCTTTGTCAGTAGATGCAAGCAATGCAGCAATCAGGTTCAGAGCTGACAGCACATGGTTGACTTTGGAGTTTTTGTATTTTTAGCACTGCTGGTGTCAGAGATACCGACAGCAGAATGATCCCAGTGATTCTCACTGAGTGAGAAATGATTCACTCTCTGTAAAAATAAAGCTTGATGCAAGCAGTCCTGCATCCACTGAAATTAGGGCTGCAGCCCCCAGATTTTTGAAAGGACCTTTCCCCCTAGTTCTTTCGAGAAGATGTGAAAGTTTTCCTGTTAGTGTGGATCCCTGTTTCTGGACAGCTCTCCTGAGCAGTGTTTTCTGCCATCACTCTCTTTTGCCCTGGCCTGGCACTGAAGTTGAGCATTTAGGAGACTTGAACTCAGGTTCCATTCGACATCCCAAATACTGACACGAATTGTTCTGTTCTCCACTGCAGCCAGATGTTGCTCTCTTCAGTAAAGAAGACTGTAATAGTTAATGTTTGCCTCTGACCATTCCTCTGATATGTAAGGGGAGAGACAGTGTGAGATTGTGATACCAGAGTGTCTTGGCTCTGGCCATCTGCTCCGGGTGCTTTTTGAGGCACAGAGAAGGTCTATTTCCAGACAAGCAGCACTTGGTTTCAGTGGGAGAATCTGGATCTTTAGTAAAAGGTTTTACATAGACTTGATATAAAGAAGGGGGAGGGAGTGTGAGTGGGAAAAAATATTTTAGTAATGCTTGTGGTTTACAAGGTCTTATGATATTTCAACAAATGGCATGCGCATGCCATACTGAGGCAAATTCAGTTGTAGAAGAAAATTCAGAGAGTTGATACATCTTTCAATGAATTAATTACTTGGCCTCTATAAAAGGATGTTCACAGATGTGCCAGAGGCAGATGATTTTAGTAATGAAGGCTGGTACTGAGTCTCCATACCTTTGGCAGCTGTTGGTCATATCTAAACCCTTCTCCTTGTAGCAACACATCTTGTGCAAGGTCGCTCTGTGAGGCTCCGTCTGTGCTGTGGGACCGAGGAGAAGGCTTGAGGTTTTGCCCTGGGATCTGCTGGGTGAGCTTTGATGAGGAATGTATTTCTCTCACCCAGAGAGTTGTGCATCCTCACAAAAGCATCTTGAGATGAGTGGAGAAGCTCATTGTATTTCCACACACAGGGAAATTCTCCTGTAAGATCGAGGTTGTTCACTCGCCCTGTGCCTGCTCCGCATTGCAGAGCTGCTCTGTGCCTGTTCCAGTTCCAGGCAGATGAAATGACTCAGCTCCAGGAACTGAAATAATGATTCAACTAAAAGTTTAAACAAAAGTTGCAGGATGGCAAAAAAGCCTTCTGTGGACTTTCCACTGTTCCAACAACTACTTATGACCTTTCATACTGTCAGATAAGTGGCTTTATCAAACAAAATCCTGAAGCAGGAACCCGGCTTGTTAACAGAACCACTTGGGTTGCCAGTGACATTTCTTTCCTTCCCTTTACAAGCTTGACTGCCACATTTTAAATGGTAACATTTATTCTGAGAAAAGTTGACCGAGACTTTAGCCACATCATTGATTTATGAACCAGATACCGTCAAATTGTATTTGCATTAAAGAATGAGTTGTAAGCAGGGAACTAGAAACTGTGGCTTAAAAGGTGAATATCCTCTGGATATCGAAGTTCAGATCTCAGGTCACAGCTTTAAATGATTATTAACAACTCCTAGAGTGTACAGGAGGGTGTCTTTCTTTTCTCCTTTTTTAATAAAATTCTGTTGAGTAAGGCAATGCAGAGTTTGCATTGTTGAAAACAGGATGGAGACTTGAGATGCATCTGCAGACCAGTGTATAAGCATGTATAAAAGGTTCAGTTTATTGATTTATTAGATTTATTTGCTCATCTGAGTCTTTGAGTAACCTGATCTAATGAAAGATAACTCTGCCTATGGCAGGAGAGTTGTAGAGGATGTTTTTTAAGGGTCCCTTCCAACCTAAACCATTCTATGATACCCTTCCATTAGAGGGACAGCTCCATGTGAAGGGGGTCATGCCAATATAGGGAGAATTTTAAGATTCTTCAGAACTGATTCAGTCCTTTGCAAAATTCCCAAACTTTGGCCAGTAATCATTGGAGTGGATTATATTTCATCTCTTCTATCTTGTGTAGAGAAGCAAAAACTTAAAATACGCAACAAGAGGAATAAGGAAAGCAAGGAAAATGGCAGCCTGTTACAGTTGTGTGCCTCAGAGAAACCTCAGAGTGCTCCCAAATCACATTTTTTTCCCCCAAACTCAAACATATGGACAGGAGTCTTTTTCTCTGAAATGATTATATGGTTTAGGTGGCATAGAGAGGGATTTAGGCTGTAAAAACTATTTAAAAATATTTTCTTGGATGTAAGATTAGAAATAGCTTAAAAATCCAGCTTTAGGTAGTTGCCTGTTATGGAAAATTGCAACACAAGGAGCTAAAACTTAGCCAAGTTATGTGCAAAAGAGAACAGAGCTGGATGCTGAAAGGTCCTGGGCAGGCTGTACCAGGAGCACGGTAATGCAATCTGTAACCCAAAGTGTATGTTATGTAAACATAGCATTTTCTGTAATGTGAAGTATAGCTGAGAGTGTGTGATGGGGAGAAAGGGAACATTTAGCAGCTTCTGGTGTATTTACTCTCGAGAAATTGCAAACGGATGTTAGAGAACCTGCTGCACGAATGCCATTTAGATTAGGAAACCAGGCAGATAAGGAGTGCTGTTGAAAATGCTGAAATTACCCCAGGAATGGTATGAAGCTATGTCAGGGGAGGTTTAAGCTGGATATCAGGGAAAATGTTCCTCCCTCAGAGGCTGGTTGGGCACTGAACAGGATCCTCAGGGCAGTGGTTACAGCACCAAGCCTGACACAATTCAAGGAATGTTTGGACAACATCTCAGGCACAGGGTGGGATTGTTGGGATGTCCTGTGTAGGGCCATGAGTTGGACTCAGTGGTCCTTTTGGGTCCCTTACAACACAGAGATTCTACAATTCTGAATGCCAGGACCCTCAGACATTTTGATAATGTTCTTCTGGGAACTTGCAGGACAAAGAAAACCACACAGATCCACAGGCTGCTTTACCTAAGAATATAGCTCATCAGAGTCCTAGGAAAATCAAATCAAGCTGAACATGTTACCTTGGCTGTTTCAGTTCCTCAAAGACTCCTTTAAAATGCAGTTATTTGGTTAAAATAGTTTCTTTAATGTTTTCAGCATGAATAGAAATCTTTGTTTCCCAAATAACTTCTGGGGTACTTATTTCTTTGAGACCATGTATTTTGGCTCCACTTTGGTTTCTGCTCTCTCTTCTGCCTGTAGAGACAATAATCCTCCAGAGCAGGTTAATGGAGAGGAGCCTCTGCAAGGAATTTCGGGGCCATGATCATCTAAGCAAGGCTCTCCTGGGACATTGACATGGGGAGCAAAGCTGGGTAGTGAGGTAATGAAGTTTCTGCAGAATTGCTTGGAGCCAGAGGCAGGAATCAGCAGTGGCTGCCTGGCCTAAGTCAGTCCCATCAGCTTGAAAATGCTAACTAGGATTGGTGTTACTGCAAGGAAAGTGAAATACATTGTTTTTCTCTGACTGCACTGTCCAGTGAAAGCTCCTGTGTGAAGCTGGGAAAGCTTCCACGTCAGGCATGGTAGTAAAGCATGAGCAGAGCTCTGATCAGAGCCCTGTAATCAGCTGGGAGGAAAGAATTAACAAAGCATCTTAAATATGTTCTGTGAATGCTGTAGTCCTTAAAAACAAGCAGGTCTCTTATTAAAAAGCCCCATATTCAAATACTGTGATCAATAACTGTATGAGTAGCAGAGTAGGCACTGAAATATTGCCGTACCTCAGCAGGGTCTGAGCTCCCAACCACCCCTAGCAATGCCTGACCTCCCCTTCTGTTTTCTGGGAGCTGTTTTCATTTTAGGAAGGATGATCCAGGCCCTGTGGCATTCTCCTGAGTGATTGTCTGATGTTCTTGGAGTCTTAATATCACAAAATGTGGAATAAAAACTGGGATGTTAAGTTTCACTTGTTGCACATTCAGTCCCGGAGCCACTGCCCAGCTCTGGCAGCCTGTTAGGTGTCTCCTTCCCGTTCCCAACTGAGCAGAGCAGGGACTGCATCCCACACTTTGGGGACTTTACAGCATCTCTGTAGGGTGCTTTTGATAATGCACTGATGTTGTGGTGACTTGGCGCTCTATTTGGTCCTCTCTTTCCTGGGTACGAGCTCTTGCTTTTAATTTCTTTGAAACTGTGTTACTGATATTGAGGAGACACTGACATTTCAGGTTCTTGCTTTATTTTGGTTTTCACCACCTAAAGAAACTGGTCTGTTCTAATACTGTCCTGGCTAGAACTTACTTCGAGCTGATGTTCAAACATACTCTACTGCTATACGAGGACAGCCAGTGAGGATTTGCCAAACAGAAGATAGACAAGCCACAACAGTGAGTGAAATAAAGATGGAAATTACAGGAATGTAATTTTGAATGTCTCAGTGAGTCACAATCTGTTTGTTAGCAACAGAATACCTTCTGGAGATTGTGGAAAAAAATGTGAGGAAGAGTATGGGATATACCACACCACCTTTGCTCACATTGGATAGACTGTTGTCCTGCTCTGGGACTCCAAAGGACACAGTCCAGCCCAACAAGAGTTTTATTGGCAGAGCTGACATCAGAAACAGGGAAGGAACTGAATATGTAACCTGGGACTTCAAACACAAAAATCAGTTATGCTCCATTCTCTGTTCTAGATAGATCAGTGATATTTAGAGAGAGAGAAGGATACAGTGCTCTCTGATATGAAAAAAGTTGTGGCTCAATATTAATCTGAAAGAAGATGGGAAGAAGAGCTATGTTCAAATGAAAGTAGCTTTGTGGTTTATCCTTTAATAATCATCTTATCTTAACGGGATCTGTATGATGATTAATCTCTGACTCTATTTGGTTACTGAATGTTATTAATTTGAAAAAAAATCTAAGAGTAAATGTGTGGTACTGCCTTGGACAGATTCTGTCTGGGAACTGTTTCATTTGAAGACCCCATTTCCCTGGCACTTTACAGCAATGACTGTATGTGAAATAGCATTTTTAAGTGTTACCTGGCAGATGTGATTCGTTATCTCTCCATATCATCCTGCTGTACAGATGCTCTGGGAAAATGCAGCCGGGACATGGCCTGTCTCTGTGCCAGTCACTGCTGTCCTAGAACTGAGCAGGGTCTTCAGAGGAACCTCCCCATAGCCATGAAGGTCCTTGTTTTTTTAACATGTGGAGGTCCCACCCATCCAAAGCATTTGCTTGGAGCGATGTTGTAAATAGTGAGACTTCTGGGAACACAGAGTTTTCAATGACCTAATGAGGAAGGAAGACACTAAAGCCCTAGGTCTGATCCTGTCATTTCTTCTGATGCTCAAAGAAATCTGTAGGCTTGGACAACCCAGGAGTGCAGGCATGACCCTGCCATGCTGCTAATGATACTGCTCTTGAATGTCACATTCCTTTTTGTAATGCAAGACCGAGACTTCCAGTGAATTCTTTACAAGCTGGTTCATAGTCTCAGTTAAGTAACACATCCATAATTCATTGACTTAATTATGACAGTTCTTAGGGAGAAAATATGAGCAGGGCTTAATTACAGTGGGCGTCAGAGCCCCTGCCCCCTGGTCAGGTTGTGTAGAAGAGGAGGGCAGGCAGGAGGGGGGTGGCTGCAGGGCACTCAGTGTCAGACTTCACTCCAGAGCTTGTGCCCAGGCACCTGATTTCTGTGCTGTCTGCATCAGTGTGGGGGCTGCAGAGAGGAAAGCTATGAAGTGTGCCAGAACATGACATGAATGAAGAGCAGAAGATTGCTCTGTCCCATATTTCCCTTTCTTCTCTTTGTTCATATTTTTTTCCCTTTCTTTCATGCTCGCCACCTTTTTCTGATCCATCTTCTTTCTGTGTCATCTTTTGCAAGTCAGATGGGCTGCCTTGGTGTAGAGGTTGCTTTCAAGGTGTGATGACTTAAAACCCAAGGTCAGTCCTGGTGAGCAGAAGGGCCAGATGTGAATGTGACTCAGGCTGGTGTCTCCTGGACTCACAGCCTTGCTGAAGACCAGGGAAGCTGGGAGGTCACTGTAAAAGGCTTCTTTTGTAGAGGGCTGCTGGCTGCAGCTCTTACTGTCCCCTGCACAGGGGTTAGGCTGTCCATGCACATCCACCCAGCCAAGCCTTCTTCTGCCTTCCACTTCAGAGGCATCTGAGTTCAGCCCCCTGGGGAAGAGCCCACGGACTCAGAGGTGGAAGGGTTCAACTGCTGTGAACCCTGTGCCTGGTTTTGACATTCCTCCTTGAGCACATGAGGGTTTTTGACCTAAAGTCTAGGTATGTGCTAGCTACTGTTACTTGTAGCCACATCTGCACTGCTCAGCTTTTCAGGGGTCTGTTCTCCACCACTGTGCTTGGCAGAGCCTTCCCAGCTTCCCACCTTTCTTGCCCTACCACCTGTAATTTACTGTTTCTGTCTTACAACAATGGATGCACTGTGTGCTAGTTTGTACTTCTGGAGGTGCAGCTGGGGGTTTAATGTCTGCTTCCCTGCTGTTCCTTCTTGGAAACACCAAAAGAGCCTCCCTGGCAAGCTCTGACCCCTGAGGAGTGTGCACAGCAGCTGGGACATGGCTGTTGGGATCCTTTGGGCAGCACAAGTTGTGTCCATGTTGTTCTATGCCCGTTCTATGCAGGTGTTGGAGTCAAGGGTAACTACAAATTTGCTGTCCCCTCCCTGCTGGAGTCTGGGAAGTTCAGCATCTCTGTATCCACAAGTAACAGCCCTTTCTTCTTTCAGTGTGCTGCTAATTGTTATTTAAAGAAAAAGGAGTGAATCGGGAATGACTCTCAGCTGATGGACATGGGAAGACTCAAAGCCAGAGGCAACAAAGTTGACATTTCAGCCCAATATTGCACTCTCCTGCCTCAGCCAGCATCCAGCTCACCTAAAAACTGGGGACAGGAGGGTCTCTGTGCCACTGGGCCCAGTGCCTCTATAAGGGTAAGGAAATGTGCTGGCTACTTTTGTTAATAATAATAATAATAAAAAAAACACTTTACAAATCTGTTTCCTACTGCTGTTTTGACTATCCTGTGCTGAATGTTTGTGTGTGGCGAATTCTGGTTACAAAATATCTCTTTGCTTGTGATTTCCTTATCCAAACTGGAGGCTATCAAATTCTCTCCTGCAATTTTATGGGACCAGGCCAGTACTATTTTCTTGCCAAGAGTTTTTCCAGTACAAATAAGAGACCTAGGAAGAATTCACATAGATGGATTTTTATCTTTATTATTTTTTGATGGTTTGGGGATTTCTTTGGAGAGGGGTTTTGTTTGGTTTTTGGTGTTTGTTGCCTGCTGGGTAGTTGAATATCAGTCATAGATACCTTTTTTGATATCTTAATTTCTCTGTTCATGAATGTTAGACCAGCATAAGTGTCAACAATATAAAGTGCTGTAACAGTCTTAGAGTGGAAAATGGTGGGTATGACTTCACTGGTGATGCCACCACGTTTTGGGGTGTTTTAGAGGTGTCAGTGGCACAGCCTGGGATGGTAGGGATGCTCACCACTTGTTCATTTGGCATCTGTTACAAACAGGAGCAGCGGGGCTTTTCCACAAAGATAAAGTTCCCCTTTTAGGTCTCTGTGTCACTGTAGAAAATGCAGAGCATCCTCTTTCACTTTTGGAAGGAAATGATCCTAAACAAAGCCCTGCCTGTGCTGTGGGCCCTAGGCAGATGGCCAGTGCCATTATCCTTTAAGGGTGCATTAACAGCAACCTTCAGTTCAGAGGCACTTGGTTGTACCCCTCCCATGAGATGCCAGAATGGGGACAAGGCATGGATCCCTCTTGTCAATGCTGCTGGACCAGACAGTGTCAATGGAGAAAACATTTGTTCTGCTCTTGGCCTGTTTTCTGCACAAGGATTTGGAGACAACACAGCAAATGTGATGTTGCAGATAAACACAAGCTACCAGACAGAAGCACAGACTTTAGGATTTTCTGCAGCCAGATGCAGTTAATAGATGCCACCATCTACTGCATGCTTCAGAGAAAGGCACAATCTTCATAATAGGCCAAAATCACAGACTTCTATTTGCACCATAATGATCTCTGGAAAGAAATTTCTCCCTGATTAGCATATGCCCAGAAGGGTTTGTAATGAATAGGCCTTACAGTTTCATCTTCTGAGCACCGCAGACATTTGGTCGTATCGTCAGCTGGTGGAAACTGGCATTGCTTTGTTGCCTTTCCAAGTCAATTTGCAATGAGTGAAGATTGGTCTTTCTGTTCTCCTTCACATGAAGGTCATGTAGCTTTTGTGGCTTTGTGCAATATGTTCTTCCTAAAGAGAAATGAATGTGCAGTTGTGTTTTATTTTGCAATGATCTTCTAAAGTACCCAGTTCAAAGATTGGGCGTGCTTGACACACTTTCCACCCATTTCTTTCAAATTAATAATCCTCTGATGCCTCTCACGTGATCTCTTGGTCCTGCAACAGTTTGAGCTTTGATGGAGTAGGAGTCTTTGAACAACAAGGGAGTACTGGAAAATCTGGGGAACTTCTGTTTTAGTGGCTTTGATACTGTGATGGTACACTATCCTACTGTTAGGCTGCTTCAGTGTTTCCAGTCTCTCAGGGTCATTTCATAATAGATATGGGAAGGATTCTCACTTGGATTGTCTGCAGTTTTCTTAGTTGGCTGGGGAAGAGTATAACTCACCCACTAAAACTACCTGTACCTTGTTTTCAAAGGGATCTAAGAGCAGGATGCTTCAAAGGAACAATGTAGAAAGTTGGAGAAGAACCAGCCCCCCTGAGGAAAGTTCTTTCTAAAGCATCAGTAAGAGCTGGGAGGCAGACATTTTTCCATCCCCTTCTTTCTTCTCTGTGATATGAGGAGTGTCAGCTGCCACTCACTGTGAACAAATGTTTAAGAATTTCTCACACATAGTGTAGAGATGAGTTGTTCTGCAGGCCTGCTGAAATCAGGACTCAGCTTCCTGCCCAGTCAGGCTTTGAATCAAATCCCCCAGTGTGGCTGGGAAGTGGCTGGTTAGCTGGGTGTCCTCCAGACCTGCTCCAAAGGGATCCTGCAGATGAGGTCCCAGAGCACTCTAGGAAGCTGGAGGAGTCCCTAAACATTTACAGGAACAAATTGACTTGAGAAGGTTTCAGTCACTGCAAGCAATGAGGAGAAAAAGTCCTCTTTGAAAGCCAGTAGAGGTTTTCAGGAACTGCTGCTTCTTCTGAGAGGAAAACAACAGACTTTGAACTATGAACCCAGAGCTGCCCCCAAGCTCTGGGTAAAGGCAGAGTATCTTTAAAGGCCAAGCCTAGCAAGGCTGGCACAAGTGGTCAGGAGCAGGAAGTGTCCTACAAGATTGGACCTCAGCTGCTTGAAGAACATCAGGGAGCATCAGAGAGTAATGGAAGGAGGAGCCAGCAGTGTCACAAGCAGTGTCAGGAGTCAGATCTGCTTTCTAACACATCCTTCTGGGTGCTCTTTGGTATCAAGGGAAAGCTCAGTTCTTCCTTTAGCAGGGCACTAGCAGAGACTTGCTCCGTTTGCATCCCAGTTTTCTCACAGTTCATAGGAGCTCAGTATATTGGTGGCTTTTCTCCTGGATGAAACAGGACAATTCCCAGAGGTAATAGGGCACATGGTGCAACCACGTGGAGGAGTTGCCTTCCTTATGTATTGTGAGGAAATGGCTGCAGATCAATTCTGTGAAGTTACCACTTCCATAGGTCTGATCTCCAGGAAAAATCACCTCTGAAGAGAAAAAGGTGACTGCCCTGTGACACTGACTGCATCTGTCAGTTCTGTTTTCCTTTAAGCAGACAGTAATTGATCTCAAAGGTCTTGTTTGTACTTGATGATGCCTCAGAAATCCTGAGTCACTCTTACCCGAATTCACCCTGGTACATCTGTTTACTCTATGGCTGTGTGATAGTTGGGAAAGTCCTCAAGTACAAGAATGTTGAAACTGTCATCTTCCTAAAAACATAGTCCTGCTGCTTTTATAATGGGAAAGTAGGTTGGATGTCACATTCCTTGATGAAACACAGCTGTGTATCAGCCCCAGCACTTCTCAGGTATTGAGACAGCTCAGTTTTGCTGTCTGCTTGTGCTCAGAATCTCCTGGTTGTTAATCTCCAGGAGAGCCAACACAGGTTTATACCTCCAAGATGTTAAATACATATTATGTTTATGTCAGACAGAAACGTCTTGGCCTACTCTCTCAGTTCCTGCCCTGGACACTGTGTCAGTGTGGAAGAAGCAAATGAACAATTTTTTTCCTATTTCTGACTTTGAAGGGTGTTTGGGGCTGTGTTCAGCTTGGCTCTGCCCCACGTTTGTTATGTCCATGAATGTCTGTGTCACTTGGATCCTTCTGTCTTTGCTAGGGGTTAAGACTGTATACACAGCAAGTTGCTGAGGTCATCTGAAGTTCATTTGCATTCATTTTGTGGTAACTTGGTCACGAATTTAAGCTCTGAAGGGCACCAAGCAATTGTGCTTATCAGTAGGAGTCTTGGTGCTCACCGTTTGCTATTGGGCTCTTTTCTAAGTTATCTTCAACCTCAGTCATCGCTGGCATCCAGGGAGCTTAACATCAGACAATTGTCTGAGTATTCATTAAGCTCTAAGTGCTTAAACAGTGAAACCTCTACAAAAGCAGCTCTGAAAGCTGAAGAAGAAAAATATAACTGCCTGTAAGGAAACCTTCCTGCTGCTAGCCATAAATCAGTAGGTTTTTAGTGGCTTGTGATGAGCATCTTAATGGGGCCTATCAATCTGACTACATTTAAAGTTTCAGCCATTGTTACATTACCCAAGTGATCACAGATCCTCTGATGGCAGAGACAACTTGGGAAAGATTTAGCAGAATATGAGTTTATCTGAAACTGTGACCTGACAACTGCAATGTCTCTAACTGCCTAAAATTACTCATGTTCATCTTTCCAGGATGCACAGAGACTGCACTGATGCCACTCTGTCTTTTGTGGTAGCTAGGCTATTCGTCTTCTCATGTCTCCCACCTTCATTTTCTGCCTGCAGACAACAGCATTCACTCCTGTCACACTTGGCCCAAGAGACTGGAGTTAAAATTCAGATCAAGGAGGGAAATTAGAAAGCAGTGTATGAGCCAATGTCATCCAGAATTTGGGCTGATGTAAAATTTGGGCAGTTGCCGCTGCTTCCCAGTCATATAATTCACTCTCCTCTAGCAATGGGTGCAGCACAGCTGCTTCAGAGTCTCACTCTTTATTTTGCTCCTGTTTCAAAGACACCAGTAAAGAAAAAAGGTCCCCATAAACATCCTGTGGCTTAGGAACATGAGAAAGCATAAATTGCTGGTTTTAGGCGCTTCTCTTCAACCAGCTATCCCGAAGGCTGTTTGAGCTGTAAGGGCCATCCATCACTTTGGCTACTGATGCCAGTGCCACTGCCAGGGAAAGATCAGTCAAGCTGGATTATCAAAGTCAAAGCCAGAGACAGCTCTTGTGGGAAGTGGTTGAGAAAGTCTCATGTCTTAATTCCTCACTGTGTACGAAATAAAAAGGGGATTGTGCACGTGGGGTGGGAATACCCTGTTTCTCATTAACTGAATGCATGGTCTTGAAAGAGGGGGTGGAGCCCCTGTGCAAAACCGAAATCATATTAATAAAGTTTGTTTCCCTGTTTTTGCCTTCCAGTGCTCTCCTCTGGGAACTGTAGTCCAGTCCCAGGGCTTTGCATGTGAACACATATATAGTTACTAGTAAAGATGGGTTGGTTTTTATGTGAAAAGAAAAAGCCAAACAGGAAAATGGAAAAAACAGGCCTGGAAGATGCAGTGAAAGCTCTTTAACCATAAGAAAGTGACTGCTGTGACTGCAGGGGTGCAAAGGCAGGCCCAGCCCTGTGTCTGCACTCAGCAGCACTGGCTGTGCTCTGGGCACTGGCTGCCAGAGCCATCACAGTGGAGCTGTCACCGGGGCTGACAGCCTGCCTGTGCCACGGGGAATGGATGTGACTGGTGGCATCTGTCCGTGCTGGTAGTGGGGATCCCCTCCAGGGAGCGAGTGGCCCTGGCAGCTCAGCACAGGGTGCAGCTCGGGAGCTGCAGCGCCGGCAGATGGGAGGAGGGAACTCCTGGAAGCATCTTTGGGGCACCCCTGTGAGCAGAGGGCAGTGATTTGCACTGGTCTGTGAGCTTCACTCTGCTGTGGTTCAGTCACCAGCCCTGTCTCTTGTCTTGGTTTAGAGCATAAAGCAACTCAGAAGCCTTTTTTTTATTTTATTTTACTTTTTTTGTGCTCATTGGAAGCTGGGGCTTTCTAATAGATGCATGTGTTCCAAACCCATTTATTTCCATCAGGACCTTTCAGGACTTTTGGTGGTAGGAGCATGTTTGCAACCAAAACCCAGTTTTGCTAACCAAAACCCAATTTTTCCTACATCCCTACTGCAGGATTTCTTGTGAGGGATATATATGTGACTTAGATTTTAGGAAAAAAACTTACCTGGGAACCAAAACCTCCTTCAGAAAAATAGAGTGATAAACCTTTTCCAGTTCCATGAAATATTTTTCAGAAGGCAGGAAACAATTCCCTGCCTCCCTCTACTGTGGTTAAACAAGGCTGAGCAGTGGATGGGCAAGATGGAGCTTGATGGGGGTAAAGGGTGCTGGATGCCCTGGGGCTGGCGGGCTCCAGGCTGGGAAAAGGTAGGTAGGAACCTACGGCTGCAGTGAACCAGGAATTGCAGCATTGGGAATGTATCCCAAACAGCTCAGTAAGCCCTGAACAAGAAGATACAAGTATTTGCTAAAGGTCAGGATGCTAACTATGTCTTGAGGTGGAACTTTGCACAGAAATCCACTAAAAACCTAGGAAGTAGCATCCTTTTAGATGTTTTACAGAGAAGGTCCAACACCACACATGCCAATTAAGCAGCAAGGTGTGCTATAGTAAAAGAACAACTCAGAATACACAGCCATAACTTGCCCTGCATGGTGTGGTTGTGCCAAGATACCCTTAGAAGTTGTTTAAGCTTCTCTAGTAGCAGACTCATAGGAGCATTGGCACAAGGCATAATTGCAGTGCAGGTAATGTGCTTCATGCATAAATTCATCGCTGGCTACATAGTCCCTCATCAGATTTGATTAAAGTCTCTCAAACTGAATTGAAAATTGAAAGAATGGTGCTATTAATTTCCACAGCTGCTGATTACAGAGGGCTTGTTGCATTAGATAGTTCAGTGGTCAGGTCAAGCTGTGGTGTCCATATATGAAAGAGCCAGACGTGCTCTGCAGGGAAAAGCGAGCCCTGTGCTGTTCCCTGGTGACTCCCTCGCTCCAGTGGGTCTTGCAGAAGTGGTTTGACTTGTGTGCCCCATGGATGGGACATTGTGTCACAGTGAGTGACTTCCATAATAGCTACTGGTGTTGTCTGTCTTGGCAGAGAGGCTGAGAATGCACCGTGGGGAATGAGCTCTGGGCTCACTCTAGAAGACACCTCTTTAGGTATGGGTCAGGGCACATGGACAGGCAGCAGTGAAGGGGGACTTTGGGATTATTTGTGGACAGAGAGCTGACATCAACTTTCAGGGCTTGATATTGCATTGTATTTCACAGTAAGTTAAAATTGGGTGTATTTTTAATGCTGAAAGGAAAATAAGCCAAAAGAAAGCAACAGGCAGAAGGTCTGAAATAAAAGGTTGCAAGAAACCAAATGAGCATTTTCCAGGAGCTGTGTGTCTGAGTGTTGCTTGGGGTGAAACATAGCTTTTTTTCCAAGATCAGCTCTCAGCTTGTGACACAGTGGTGAGACTGTGATCACTGGAATGTCTGCACTGGCTCTGGCCAGAGGCTCACCTTAACCCTTATCTTCTCCCTGGCTTGGAACCAGTAACGTGTAGGAGGAGTGTAAGAGAAACTGCTTGTAGTATGATCCATCCCCTGGCATAACCTCAAGCCCATGGTCACATCTGTTGGCCTCAGCATCCTGACGGTTTTTTGGTGCATCCTGTGATTGCAGTGGCTTTAAATTTGGGTTTTGGCCTGGTGGTTTAGGAGTTTTCTTCTTGGCAGGGGGAGGGGGCGGGGAGGTGTTTATGAGAAATACTGAACACTTTTGCTTTAATCACCTTTCTGCCCTTTTTATTTCAACAGACCTTGGTCTCCTCCCTGTGCCACCTCTTGTCTGAGCTGAGGCATCTTCCCATGGAGAAGGGAGCTGCAAAATCACTGGTCAATCTGTTCTCCTTCATGCCTTGTCTATCCTTGCTAAGAGAGGGGGTGAGACACTTCCCCCCACAAGTCATGACTTAGGTAAACCACAGGATCATTTTCTTAGGGTGGCTTTAAAAAAGGAAGGTTTTACCTTCCATTGCTTCAGCCTTTCAGTAATCCTTTGAGATCCTACATGTGTTTGTGACCATCCCTGAGCCCCAAGCTGGAATTTTTAAAGCACTACCAGCATCAACCCCAAGCGAAATAATAGATGAGATGAGAGCAGAAGGAAACACCATGTGCTCAGAGTAGAGAGCTGCATGTGCAGGTAAGCTCTAAACAATTTCTGATCTCATACTTTGCCAGTGTATTATTTATGCCCTTGGAACACGGTGTACATCTGCTTGGTTAGCCTTGAAAGTGGCCTGACTTCAGCAATCGAGACAAGCAGACCAAGGCATTTCCAAATTCTTGGTCATATTTGAGAACTCCCTTAGTTTCTGGCTGGATTATGTGGATGATGTGCTAGGAAGAAAGAGGAAGTGTTGGTTTGAGCTGTTAGATTGCAAATGTTTCAGAGTGGCCTTGTAACCTCCTGGATGTGGAGTCAGCCATGTGTCAGGCACTGCTGCTGGTAACAGCAATGTAATCCAGCCCTGGGATTATGCTGTGTATATCCCCTGCTTCTTTTGTGGTTTTGAATTTCCCTAAAATTTTTTTTTTTCGTAAACTTTGGTAATGAAGATGAAATCCCCCTTTGTTGCATTTTTATTCCTTTTTGTAGATGCTATTGTCTCACCGAAAAAATTAATTTGATCATGGATTATAATGTTCCCATTGCTCCACTCTTCCTCTCTGTGCCTGGAGACCTCTGTTCCCTCTTTTATGTGTTTTGACGTAAAACTCTTGGACAGCATGTGTGTTACATGGGCATGTGCTACCTACAGACTACACAGCTTCTTCACTGAGAATGGGTTTGTTCATCACAACTGCAGTAAGGGCTGCATTTCCAGTTTTTGCTTTTTATTTAAGTTTCTTTTATTTACCTAAATACAAGACATCCTCCCACTCGTGCAATTTCCACTATTCCACTCATATAGGGCTGCATTTGTTCAGACTAACCTTGCTGGTCAGGGTACTCTCTCCATTTTTATTCAGTAAGAGAGTTAAGCTGGTGACTCTGAACTCTCCACCTGAGGCAAGTAACGCACCATTTGGGTGACACATTTACATCTATCACTTGGATTTACATCTCTCTCCTCTATGAAGTTGAGCTACTTTGTCAGAAAATATATATATATAAAAAGAAGTGTAAATAGAAATGTATTTATTTAGGCAATATCAATATAATTAAAATGATTGAAAACTTAAAGTGGACTTAAGGAGATAGCAGCAGTACCTCCTTGGGCTGTATGGAAGAGGAGCTGTTGCTTTTGGGGAAGAAGAGGAGAAAATAGTGCTGAGGTATTTAGATGACTGCTCTGTTTTGCTTTGTCACAGAAAGAGATACGGTGTAAAGGGCAAGGTGGGGGGCAGAACAACTTTTTATGTTTGGGCACGGGAAGGGAGAAATAACCGTAACACTGTAAATATTGCAGCTGACACAGCAGAGACCGATTTGGCTTGGAATATAGGGCAATAAATGCAGTCAGGTGATTCAGGGGTGTTGTGCATCAGTCTGCCAGGTAGTCAGGCGAGAGCCGATCAGGAAATAATTATGGCTGATAAGGGGAGCTGTAAGGAGGCCAGCACCTTCTGTGACCATGAAAGGTGTTAATGATTAACTGTTATGGAAACGCTGGAAGCACATTCTCCCCTTCCTTCGAAGTCACACCCGGCTGCTCTCCTGCACCATTAACTCGAGAGCTGCCCCGCGAATGCAGCTGGGCGTGCGGCAGCTTTAATTCAGGGCAGCGGATGCGAATGGGGAAGCTGCTCGCTTCCGACAAGGGCACGGCTGGCATCCTGCTGTGTCTGTGATCCGTGTGCCTGGAGCTCTGGGTTAATTCCTGGGGAAATCCATACTGCTCCAGGGGAAAGGGGGAGAGATTGCTGTCCCCTATACGCTGCAAATGAAACCCCGCGCCGGCAATAGGCTCCTATGGGTGGGTGGGTGACAGAAAACTGTGCGGCTTCCAAATTTGGGGTGAAGATGCAAGAGGGAGGAGAGGGGAAATCTTCTGTACTGTGAGTAGATGCAGCAGTGTATGATTCAGGTGCTCCAGGACAGGTACACCAACACACAGATTGCAGCTTCCCAGGAGCGGGTCAGGACGAGGTGCTGTAACTACAGGCTTGCACCTTGCAGCACTGCAGCAGGAACATGAAGAGCCCACCAAGCCCGTTAGCAGTGTATGATGGTGCTCAGGATGAATGAGATGAGATTGGTATGTCCTGGCTCTGTACATCCCTGGGCTTGGCCAAAGGGATGCATGGATAGGGACCACACAGCAAACTGGCAGTGCCTATAGTTTGGTTCAGCCCTTTGCAGCTGAGAACTGCAGAGAAAAACGGCATCTTCTGCATGATGGCTGCTCCTTCTGTCCACAGCTCTGCCTGGAACAGTGGGGGCAGAGCCATTTGGTGCTTGGCAGACTCCAAATTAGTCTGGAGCTTCACTCCATGTGGGGAACTGGCCTGGAATGTCAAGGCACTGGTGGTATTAAATATAGAGAGTGGGGATGGTGATGGAGCTGTAGTTTGAATCTTGAATAGATTTTCCTTTGCAACCTTTCTGTTCAGCTCTTAGAGTGATTGCTAATGGATTTTACTTGATTAATGCTAGCTAATTAATTTTTATTAATTAGGTCACATTTAGTGACTCGTGTCCAGATTTCAACAGGAGTAGAACTTATTTTCTTCCTAGTAGTTTGTACGGTGTTGTGGTTTGGAATTAGGAGGAGAATGATGTTGATAATAAGAAAGACGGTGAGATAATTTTTACAAGAGCATGTAGTAACAGAACAAGGGGGAATTACTTTTTTCTCCAATTCTCTCCCCCATCCCACTGTGGGGGAATGAAAGAGCAGCTGTGTGGTGCTTAGTTGCCTGCTGGGTTAAACCACAACAGGCCCAGCTATAAACCTCTGCACAGTCCACCTGCAATCAGCACATATTTCCCCAGCTCAGATCTGCCCCTGGCAAGACAAGGTGCTGCCAGCCCTAGGGACCCACAGTGCTGGACCCACAGGGTATGTAAAGGTGTGTTGTCAAGCCAGGGGGCTGATTCACAGGCTGTTGTTGGGTCTGTTGTTGCTGTACGTGTTGGATAACCTTGGCCAAGATCCAGACTCCATCATCATTTCTGAGAAAATTACGTCATTAATGTAGCGTTGTAATCGATAGGCCACGGCCCTGATTCAGCAGGACACTTAAGTGCATGGCTAATATCCATCACACAGTCTGCTACCTTGATGGCTTGCTGCTTTTTTTTTCTGTTTTTTATTTTCTTTTATTAAGAACTTGCTTTTGCATTTAAAATTGGATTTGTGCTAAACTGAGGCTTTTGTGCCTACAAGGAGCTCCAGCCGTGTCCTGACCAAGAGGTGCTGTGTGTTCACCGTGTCAATGGGGTCTCAGGGCTGGGAGCTGCCACTGTGAGGAGAACAAGAATCTGAAGGAAGCCCTGAAAAGGGAGAGTCTGTTACCAAATGGTGCATTTGACCTTTTGTGGCCCTCCATCCCCACACAGAAGGCTGACGCAGAGATCGCAGATTATGGAGTGAAAGGTGTGAATTTGGCTAAATTGCATTTGGCTGTCCTTAATACTGGAAGAAACACACAGTGTCCAGGAGGCACAGGGAGAGAAAACCTGCTTAAATGGGCAAAAAAGTGATTGGGGATTTCTTACAATCCATACTGGAGGGAAGTAGGAACCCAGAGTTATTTTCCATATAGAGTTTAAATGAATCCTTACAAGGCCCTATTTGATTTCCTTTTTCTTAACATTTTTATTTTTTTTAAAAAAAATCTGTAATTTTAAAAACTCTTTTTAAAAATATATATTTTAAAGATGATTTAGGAACAGTTGTGAAGCAATTGTTCATTAGGCTTGTGGCTGGGTTTCATGTATTTTTAATTCTCTTCAGCTTGGATAGCTTTTAGTCAGTTTTAATACCTATCATCAAGTTTCACTAGTTGTTATTTATTCCATTCTATTATGTACCTTACAAGCATTTGTTGCCCCTCACAGATCTTCTGTAATGACCCCTAGAAGGCTGAGGAAATGAAGGCAGAGAGTTTCAAACCACCTTGAGAACAGCTTCCTGTGAGCTATGGCTCACCTTAGCCTGAGCCATAGCTCAGAACTGCTCTGATTTATGCACCCACCAGAGTAGTCAGCACTGGTTTGGGGAGTATTTATTATTGCAGCACCAAGTGGAGGACTGTAGGGACTCAAGGTCACCCTCCCCACACAGTCAGCCGTGTTTGGCCATGGGCTGTGCCTCTGTGGAGTATTGAAGGGCTACAAACCGTCTGACTAATTTTTTTGGCATCAGAGCACTGAGAGCTGGTAGCTGGAGAATGATGAACTCAGCACTGAGCTGAGCAGAGAGCTGGGGTTCAGCCCCAGCATAGGGATGGTGCAGTCCTGTGAGCACAACTGAGTGGTTTTTGGGTCCTGGTAATAAAGTCAGAGCTTGGTCACAAATCATGGACCTATTTCTGTCCTCCCTTCCTTGCTGTGACCTGCTTTCATCAGGGCCTGACACCTGAGAGGGGTCCATGGAGAGTTCAGTACCGACTGCTGCAGAGCTTCAAGCCTTGGCCTCTCTGCTGAGCCTCTCCAAGGAGCTGCAGTGCTGACCACATTGCTGAGAGCTGCTAAAGGCATTGTTTTCCATCTCAGCCTCACACCATCACTGTCCCTGCTCAGCAGTGCAGTCTCCCTGGTTACCTGACTGCAGAGCTGGGACAGGCATGGCACGATTTTGCCTTGTGTTCTTTGAGCCTGGCTTACTGCTCAGTTTTTAATGTGACAAAGGCTATTTGCAGAGTCTTTTCTAGTGGTCCTAATTTTTAGAGGAGCTGAGTCTCTGGCATGGAAGTGGATGACAAAAGTAGTCTGTTTAGCACTTCCCCTTCTTTAAAGATGAAGCAGATTTGTTTCAGCTCCATAGGTGAGATCCACAAGATCCTTAGAGGGGGTGGTCCAGACAAACCCTCAATAAACAGGCTTGACCCGATCTTCATGTCAGGTTGGTGGCACATTGCATTCCTCTAGCAGAGCTCAGCTAGTCAAAATCTCCAAAGTGAACCTGTAATGTTAGGACAGATTATAGAGCCCTGGCTGGAAGCTTACAGGAAGCTGTAAAGTGCTCCCATACTCCTACAACACAACAGCAACCAGCAGACCATACTGCCTGCATGTGCTGCTGAAAAAACATTTATGGCTTCAGTGAATTGTTCCACCCAGGCATGGCTTCTTTTCAGTGCCCCCAAAGCTGGGGCTCAGAGAATTTAAGCAGCTTCTCTTCAGCTCCCAGCTGTGACCATCCAATTGCTTTTAAGGACTGCAGAAAATGCAAGACAGTGGGAGCTGGAGACAGAACAGCTGTGGCACAGCTTTGACAGGGCCTGTCTTGAGCTGAACCGCTTTATGGTCCTGATCTGATTCTGGATTGGATTTGTATGGAACCTACCCCTGCCCAGCTTTCTGCTGCCATTGCTCAAGGAAAATGATCTGCTTAGCACCAAACCCTCCTTCTTTTCCCATTTAAACTGGCTGTTTTAAGGGCTAACATGCCCAAGATGCCCAATGCAGAGCTCACATCCCCTTGAATTTCACTGAGTCTGAAGGTCTCCCTTCAGCCTATAAAACACCAAATTAAAACCCAAAAAGCCATCTTGTCCATTGGCTGGCTGTTCTTTGCCCCTGCCACCCTGTGCTTCCCACGGAGCCAGCACAGCTGGAGCAATCTCGGTTCCTCTCTTGTGGGAAGGCAGCCGGTGAGTATTCCTCTGGGGGAACTACACATGGTCATTTTGCTCTTAGCTGGAGTTGGTGGCTGAGCTAAAACCAAGTGATTCAGAGTTTGAAGAGTGAATCAGAGTCAGGCTCTGGGAGAAGTTTCCCTAACTCTGCACTCAGCTAAACCCAAGGGCATTGCTCTGGCTTGAGACTCAAATTAGCAGTTTTATCTCCATTGGCTCATCTCATGAAGTGGTCAGACATGGTTTAGTTCAAACGTAGCCAAATTTGCTACTGGCCCAGTACCTTGGCTGCTATATGACACTATCCTGCAATTTCAGTGGCTTTGGGGTCCCTCCAGTGCTAAACACCTAAGCTAAGAGTTGGAATTAGAAAGTGGAACCAATCCTCTGCTGGTTTTTATTTGGCCAGACATCCCTGCAGAAGCACCCAAAAGGAGGAAAGTGTTAGAGGAAAGTGGCCCCTCCTGGGCTCTGTGGGGTTCGGTCACCAGGCTGAAGTTTGGACAGCACAGAAGGAACTGAGGGGCTCAGAGCCTTTTGTCACAGCTGGATGTGGCTCAGGTGGACCTTGCTGGGAGCTGTTTGAGTCTGTGCTGGGGCACAGCTCTGCCACGGCTGGCACCAGCTGCTGGGCAGCTGTAAACCCAAAACGAGAAAAGCACCATAGGGCCAGGAAAGCTTTTTCAGCCCTCTCAGCATTCCCTCCTTCACAGTGTGGAGGCACAAGCCAAGACCAGCCAGGAGGGACTAGCTCTGTAGTAAAGAGGAAATGCTTTGTCTTTGAGCCTGGCAGCCTTCACATTGCTGGAATTTGCCTTAAAATGGGGAAAAAGGTTTTCTCTGGAATAATATTTCCTTAGACTTGGTTCAGCATGCCTACAGTTCAGAACAGATGTGTTTGGTTTTATTTGGCTGAGAAGTTAGGGGGAGCCTGGCATGGCTGGACATGAGGTTGTGCATTCATGCTGTTCATGAATTCTTTTGTGAACATATGGAAAACATGTATCATTGTTTCAATTCCTGGTGCTGGAAACAATGCAAATAAATCAGAATAAGTGAATCAGAAGAAGGTGAATCAGTGTAAGGTAGCTCCACTGCCAATCATTTAAGAGCACACACATGATATGGACAATGATCTGGCTATTCAGAGCAGACCTTTGAGCATTGAAATCCAGGGTTTTCAAAGGAGCCCATCAGAATTAAGTGTCTAAGTCCTTCTGTTATCATTGGGAGGTGGGTATGTGCTTCCTTTAAATACTCAGCTCTAGCAGAATACCTAAGTAACTTTAATTAAATATTTAAATGAGAGCAGAGTTTCCCTTGAGTGCCTGGGCAGCACATTCCTAGCAAGAGGCACAGATTGCCTCTAGATACAGACTTACAGCTTGAACCAGCCCCTGATTATGCCCACTTCAGTCTCTGCTCATGTTGGAGCAGAAGGACATGAGATGCTCACCATATGAGAGGTCAGACAGGCTCAGGATGGTTTCTATTTGCTGTGCTGAGGTGTGAAGTGACTCTTGTTTATCCAGCAGTAAAGCTGCATGTTTCTCAAAGGTGAAATGCTACATCACTGATGTTCCAGTAGAGGTGCTGTGGTGTCTCTGACTGCAGAACTACTGGGAGTCTTTGCAGTCTATTGATTTTCTCCCCACTTCTGTGCTCCCTTGGGCAGTGTGCATGGACTGATACTGTGGATGTCAGCAAGACAAGAGTTAAATGCTGCTGTCTTACCTTTGAAGGCATAGTAGGAGATGTAGCTCTGGTCTTTTACAGGATCCTGTTGCTGGCAGCACAGCCTGCTCCAATTACAACACAAAGACTGAAACAAGGCCTGGACTCTGTCTGTACCCTGCTGTGGTGGTGGCAGTGTCACTGCTTTTTGTGGTAAGTAGGGCAATTTCAGTGCCAGTCACCTCTCCGAATGCAGCCTTGCAAAGACATGCGCAAAGTCATTGATTTTTCTTTAGCCCCAGTGTATTTTCCCTCTGTGAGATCATGGAGCTGGCAGGACAGCCCTGCCTGCAGAGGATTTGCTTCCACTTGGGCTCCAGCCAGGCAAGACAGGAATCCTAAGTGCTACTTTGTGGCTGATCTAGAGCAGCCAACCTCGGTGCTTTCTTCTCCAATCCAACCTCTCAGCACAGGGTGGCCCTGGGGAATCGTTGGCTATTTTTCCCTCTTGTGTGGGCTTACCCAGGGCAGGCAAAGGAGGAATGGAAGCATCTTCCTCACGTGGGTGTGATGGTCATGTCTTGAAGGCCTGGCAAAGGCTGTTGCACAAGGCAGCACAGACACACAAGCACCTGAGGCAGGAGCATTACCTGGGATGCTACCCCATCTGCCACCAAAGGGTCTTCATACAGTTCTGGGGGGCCAGGAGTCAAGGTGGGGGAATTGAAGTGAGGAAAGGTCACAGAAGAAGTGAGAAACAGGCTTGGGAACTCAGTCAAATTCCCAAATGGCAAGGCTCCCCATAGTTGCAGGGCCTTCCCATGCTGCTTCTGTGTTCAGGAGCTTTGCAGACCAATAACAATGTCTGCAGGTGACAGCCCTTGATCAGACCCTCTGACAGACTTGTTAAGGCCATGCCTGGAAGCCATGTACAAATCTAACCCCCCTGGTGATAGGCTGTGCATGAGGGAATTATACTGAAGGATTACTGGCTCCAAAGACTGCTGGAGGGTGCCAGGAGCTTATCACTGAAGAGAAACCACAGCCTGACCTGAAATTCCTGCTCAGGCATCACTTGTTGCCTAGTAAGTAGGACCCTGCTGAGGTCCTGTGCTGTGTTACACAAAGTCACCCAATGCATCTTCCAAAATGAAAACTTCTGGTTGCTATCAGGGGATGAAGCCCAGCGGGCCCAGTCTCCTGGCTCTGCTTGTTTCCCAGTTGAGAGATCTATGCCCAGATATGCCATAAAATTCCTACATGGCTTGTGGTTCCCAGTTTGGGAATTCAGTGTCTAGAATGGAGCAAGCAGCTTATTTGAAATCCCTACACACCACTCTGTAATTAAGAATAAGAGAGAGAATTGCTATTAATTAGCTTTCACTGACCCACTTTTGACCCTCCAAATGCCATTGTGGTGCACTAGGTCTCTGTCAGCCTTGGCTCTGGGGAGAGATTAATCTTCATTACTGTTTTGCATTAGCCTGGCTCTCTTCGTTAGTTTCTCATTAACATTCTGGTGGGCTGGGGCTGCCACTGGAGAAGAAACATTCACAAAAACATTAGGAAATTAAACCATTTTCTAAGGCACAGTCGTGGCCCAGGGCACTGCTGCCAAACATTGTGGCCAGGCCCTGACCATTGCAGACGGACTGGTAGCAGCAAATGGTGGCCACAGAACAGCCCCTGCTTATCTCCATGGAAGGATGCAGCTGTACCACCAGGGAATAACTGAGCTACAAGCCCAGCTTTCCTAGTAACATGGATACAATCCTGTGGCTTTCCACCTGGGATGAGAGGGGAAGGATCCAGTGAAAATTCCCTTACAGATATTTAACCAACGTAAGGAGACCCCCTTGCTTTAAACATAATTCCAGCTGATGTTTACCAAAAGAAAGATCAGCACCAAGAGTTCATATTGTTTTGCTGCTCTGTGACCTCCCTATGGCATCTAAATGGGGAGAAGAGCTTTAGTTAGTTTCCCTTTAGCCCATGTGTATGGAATTGCAGAAGTTTGCTTGGCTGTTGTCAGTGTTGTGGTCCAGCCATGAGAAAACACAGCTAACAAAGAATAATGGGATGGTGCTTGTTATGAGTCCCAGCCACAGGTCACAGAGAGCTGCTGCTCCCCTCAAGGAGCAACCCTCACAGCCCGTTCTGTGAGGGATAAAATGAATCATTTCCGATGATTTGCTGGGAACTGGTGAATGAATCAATGGGCAAGTCAAGAGGGTAGCTCTCCTGGCTCCTGGGGCTGTCTGGTGTACTCAGCTCTACTCTCTGGGGAGCATAGCACATTGCTGGTATCACCTGACAGACACAGAATGAGCAGCCTGCTGTTCTCTCGCAGCTACTTCAGAATCCCACAAATCATTATCTAGGAATGATGCATTTCTGTACAAGTGCTGCAAATGAGATGTGTATCAGGGTTAAAGCTGTTGCAACATTACACTCAGTTTCATTGAAAACCAAGGTCCTGGATCAAGGAAATGTCTCTTTTCAGCAGCACATGGCAGTTCCTGAAACAACCTGGTAAATGCAGCCCTCAAAGGTTCTGAAATTCAAAGGGAAATAGAGAAACACAGACATATGCTTGAAAAAGAAACTAACCATTGCTTTTAGATTTCTTGCGTATGCATTTGGAATATTTGAGACTGTTACTAATATTGCAGAGGCTGCCATGCAAATTTGGGAATGAGTTGCAAGTGGCAGTGGCTGGCTAAATTAGGAAACATACGGTAGAGTAGAATAGACCATTTAATTTGGAAGGGACCTACAATGATTGTGTTGTTCCAATGGCCTGACTGATTCAGGTCTGAGCAAAAGTTAAAGCACGTTATTACATGCTTTGTCCAAATGCCTCTTAAACACTGACAGCCTTGGGGAATGAATTGTCTCCTGGGAATCCTGTTTCAGTGTTTGACTACTCTCTCAGTAAAGAAAAGCTTGAAGAGTGTAACATTAACACCAGTGTGACTGGGGTAATGTGAGAAAGTTGGGAAGGATCTGGATGTGATGCTTTAAATGTGTCTCAGTGTCACTGGCAATAATTTGCTTCTGGTGGGCCAAGAGCCTGGAAAGCCAGGAAGAAGCAGGTTGTGAGGGAAATGTAGGGACTCTTATGTTAGCTGGCCTGAGGAAGTTCAAAGATATGACAAGTACCTGTGTGAATGTGGGACATGTTACCTGTGAGGGAACCTGGATGGAAATCTATCAGTTTCAAGCTATTTCCTCCTTTCTTCACTGCCCGGAGTGCCCTGGGGCTTTGCCATTGCTCTGAAGGGTGGTTGTTGGTGCAGGCACTCGGGACTTCTCAGGGTGTGCAAACACCACCTTCAAACTTGTTGCTTGGATTCAAAGTTTCGATGTTTGGACACATCAGGTATGTGGTATGTTCCTAATCTCCAAGTAGATGAAGGTAGTTCTGATGATCAGGTTGGAGAGGTAGGTACTCACCACTACATATTTCAATGTTACCTTGAACAAAGGGCTGAAAAATGTGATCCATTGTCTCAGCAAACATTCCTGCCTGGGAACATATTTGCTAGATTGCTGGTGAAAGCAAGATCTGAAGGGATGTGAGCTCACTCCAAGGTAATTTTGTTTACACATTTCAAATACATGACTGCAAATAATTCTGCTTTCTGCTCTCTCTGCTCCTGTGGAAGCTGTGCACTGGGAAAGAGTTTCCTGTCAAACTCAAAGAGGACTTAATTTCTGTCTTAGCATGAGCTGAAGGTCTGGACTTACTCAAACTGGGGTGGGGAAGACAGGGCCTTTTGCCTATGGAAAATGGAGCTTTTCCAGTGCTAGCATGCTGCCCAGGACTCTTGATGGTTGTTTGAATGCGTGAAGCAATTCAGCACCACAGGAACTGCAGCTGGCCAGAGGTTCCCCCAGAATTCCCACTGAGAGCTGCAGCAGTGTTTCAGACTACCAGAGGGAGTATTCTTCATCAAACATGGCCAATTTCAATCACAGCAAATATTTTCCTGTTAAAAGGGAACCTTTACCCACATAGGGTAACAGTTGCAACATTAAAAAAAAAAATCCCTCTGGGAGATGAAATACACAGCTGGAAATACACAGCTTTCTACAAGGGGTAGAAATAGCACTGGCAGAGAAGCAGCTGGAATAAGGACTTGTCAGGTGGGGAGGTGTTGAGATCCAGGATGTAGTTTTGGAAGGAGGAGTACTGCTGCATCTCCCAGCTGCAGCAGCTGAAGATGAGGTAAATGCAGCGTATGTCAGAAATGTCTAGACAAGGTGGAAAGCTTATTACAAGTATTGGGGAGGTAAAAAAAAAAAGAAGAAAGGAAGAAGAAAGAAGAGAAACAAAGAGCCAGTAGATTGCATGATTATACGTTGCCTAAAGGAGACAGGTTGGGATTATATAATTCTCCGGGGAAACTCTACTTGAAACAATTATGTGTTCAATTGGGTGCACTATGTTAGGGTTTTTAAATTAAAAAAAAAAAGGAGGCTGGATGTTCAAGCAAGTGTGGAGGAGGTAGTGAAGTGCTGAGCAGAAAATCTTTTTTTAAATCTTTATATGTACTGCATAGTGGGGGAGAAAGAGACAGCAGAGAAAAGGATGCATTTGACACACGTCAGAGATATCAACAGCTCCAGTGACAATTTTAAGGAAATTAAATGGAAATTAAAGGGAAACATTTTAGAGCAGAAGTCCCAAAAGCACTTAAAAATATGGAACATCAGAAAAGCTCAGCATTTGCCAGCAGTGGGAGATCAGCTCCTTTCAGGGCTGGTATGCAAAGCACAGTGGGCCAAGCCTGAGTCAGCTCTGAGACACCAGGACTCAGCCTGATGCACATCAAAAGCTGTGCTAGAGTGCAGGAGAACCCCCAGGGCAGACAGCTCCTTCCAGCAGGTAAAAGCTCTGAAATCCCAGCATGCTGTAGAAAAAAAGGGAGAGAATTGGGACACCTTGACTTCCTTATTTCAGTTTCTCATGGTCTTGCAAAGTAATGTAATACAGTGTTGTGTGTGCCCAGGGGTCCTTCACTAAAACTCACCTGTCACTTGGCTGTCATCCCTCGGCCAAAGCACCATATGGCCTCTTCTTGTCCAGGGCAGTGCTCTCTTGAATTTCTCTGCCTTGCTCCTTTCAGTCCCTGCCTGTCTCAAGGATATTTTCATCCTTCTCATTTCTGCCTTGCCAGTGACAGGGGCAGGTGTGATATGATGCCTCTTTCCTTCCTTTGGACTCTCACTGTGCACATGATCCCAAAAATCAGGCCACCCCTGTAGCCTGACAGAGAGAGGATCCACAGAGATGCACACCAGCATCCAAGCAGTGGAACAAGGAGTATGTTCTGTAAGGAAGCAGAGGAAAAGACACCAGTGTGTTTTCATTTCCTCAGAAACACATCCCAAAAAAAAACCCACAAGAGGGTGAGTCATCCATAGACAATATTGGCCTCTCTGAGTTGCAGCTGCTAGTTTTTAATTATATAATTTTAATTTACCAATAAAATAAAAGAAGGAAGGAATGATGGGATAAGATGCATATCTTTGTCTCTCCATAGCTCTATCCCTTTTCCAGCATGCATGCAGGAGACTGGTTGTTGGATCTGAGGTCTTTAAGCTATGAGCTGGTCATGCACACATGAATTTCAGTCAACATATCTGCAGGCTTCAGGTACAGCTTTGTGGGACAGTATAAGATCATATATTTGATGAAAACTGTGAAAAGAATAATTAATATTCTCTCTTTTTACGTAAGTACTTCAGCATTAGTCAGTATCCTTCTGCTGAAGGATACAAAACTGTGAGGAGTGGCTGATACATCAGAGGGTTGTGCTGTCATCCAGTGGGACCTGGACAGGCTGAAGAAATGGGGCAACAGGAGCCTGATGCAGTTTGACAAGGGGAATTACCAAATCCTGTCCCAGAGGAGGAATAACCCCAGGCACTGGTACTCTCTGGGTGCTCCCCCAGCTGCAGCAGCTGTGCACAGCAAGGACTCGGGGGCCCTGATGGACACCAGGCTGTCCAAGAGCCAGCTCTGTGCCCTCATGGCAAAGAAGGCACCTGACACCCTGGGCTGCTTTAGGCAGAGCAGTGCCAGTGGGAGAGGAGATCCTTCCCCTCCACTCAGCACTGGTGAGACAAATTTGAGGTGCTGTGTCCAGCACTGGCCTCCCAGTACAAGAGATGTGGAAATAGAGGAATGAATTAAAGGCAGGTTCAAGATTAAGAGGAGAGGCTGAGAGGGCTGGGGTTGTTTGGCCTGGAAAGGGGAAGGCTCAGAGGCAGATCCTGTCAAAAGACACAAACTGAAATGCAAGAAGTTGTATTTAAATATAAGAAAAACCTCACTGAGAGGGTGGTTAGATATGGGAACAGGCTGTCCAGAGCAGTATTAGTTGGAGATACAACCTGACTGGACATGATCCTGAGCCACCTGCCCACTGTGACCCTGCTCTGAGCAGGACATTTGTGCTGGATTATCTACAGAGCACCCTTCTGACCTCAGTGGTTCTGGGACTTGGTTCCTGGTTCTTACCACCGGATGACTTATTCAGCTGTCAAGGAGTCAAGATGATCTCGTGAAGAACTGAAGCGATTCTGTATTTAACATGAAGCTTCCACTGGGCTGAGGGGGATGAGCAGAGTCAGACCACCAGTCTGTCGACTGGACGATCCCTCTTCCCTTTCTGCCAAGGTCTCTGGGCTGGGTGGGGCTAAAGTGGTACCTTAGAATCACAGAATCACTGGGTTGGAAGAGATCTTCAAGATCATCGAGTCCAACCCAGCCCTAACACCTCAACTAAACCATGGCACTGAGTGCCACATCCAGTCTTTTTTTAAACACATTCAGAAATGGTGACTCCACCATCTCCCAGGCCAGACAATTCCAGTACTTTATCACTCTTTCCTTATAAATTTTTCATAATATCCAACCTATATTTCCCTTGGCACAGCTTAAGACTGTGTCCTCTGTTCTGTCAGGTGCTGCCTGGTGAAAGAGACCAACCCCCACCTGCCCACAGCCACCTTTCAGGAGGTTGTAGAGAGTGATAAGGTCACATCTGAGTCTCCTTTTCTCCAGGCTGAACAACCCCAGCTCCCTCAGTCGTTCCTCACAGAGTTTGTGTTCCCAGCCCCTCACCAGCCTCGTTGCCTCCTCTGTGTCTCAATGTCCTTCCCAAACTGAGGGACCAGAACTGGACACAGCACTCGAGCTGCAGCCTCACCAGTGCTGAGTACAGGGGAAGAATGTCCCCTCTGCTCCTGCTGGCCACACTGTGCCTGATCCAGGCCAGGAATAGATAATGGGCAAGAATGGAAACCACCCTTGAAACATCTGGTGTCTGGAATGCACTTCTGCACAAATTCCCCTGGACTGTTCTCATGTCATTGAAGCGACTCCTGTACTTTGCACTTGATACTGGATCAGGTTCTGCTTTTCCTCTTTGTTGATATACACAGTGAATCAGAATGTCAACCTCTCACCTTGTTGGGGTTTTCTTTGTTGATTTAAACTTTTAATTTCCATCCGAAGCTATTACATAATTCAACTGCAGAATGGGGAAGGGCTGCTACCCTCATGCCATGTCGATCGGGGTGTAAAAAGGTGCCAGAATGACTTTGCTGTCTGACCTACTGCTGTTATTTCTGATGGCCCTAGCAGTGCTGTCAGAGAAAACCAGAGCAGGGGAAAAGGCTAGAAAATCACTCTAGAGAGAAAATTGTGGTGTCCAGAGATGGTGGGATAGGAGCACTCCAGTAGAACACCTCGTAACCTGCTCTGCTGCCTCGCTTGCCACCTTGGTGGGATGTCAGGCAGGACCTGGACATTAATGAACACAAGGAGGCTTGAATGGTGCAACTGTTAATTGCAGACAACTGTGGGAGTGATGATGCCAAGATTGTCACTGTAATGCCAAAAAAGATCCAACTGGAGTGCTTAAAATTCAGTCATGTAGGATTGTATTTAGAACCTGTTCTCACCTCTCATGGTGGCTCTACGCAAATCCTGCTGGATTATCATCACTCTTCAAAGCCAAGGACACATCTGAAGTTCCTAAATTCGGGTAGAATTTTAGACTTTTTTTCTCTCTAAGCACCGGTTGTCTCTGGCTGATCCTTTTGTATGCTGGGGTCTCATCTTACACATGAGGATGTTTGAGATCCTCTGCAGTGTGCCCAGACTCTGCTTCCCAGCGCTGAATGGTCTTGCAGGTCACACCATCCCTGCCTGGTAGGGGAGGCACAGGGAGCTGGTGTCAGGAGAGTCAACCTCTTCTGCCACCAAGCATTGCTGGGGAAAGCTCTGTCTCCTCTGTATTCTGCTTTGAAATGTCTGCTCAGGGCAACACTGACTCCAGAAAAGGCTGTTCCCTTGGATGAGAGTAAATCAGTGCACAAAAATCCCTCCCTTCCAGCTGACACCGTGTGCCATGCTTTTATGCTTCTGTTGGCCTCAGTGTTTAATGCGTAGTTCCTGAATAGGATGTGCAAAAGGTAGAATTGCACCAACTATCTCTTCCTCAAAGTGTTTCCCTGCTTCTGCAGGAGCTGATGCCAGGCTGTAGAAGAGAATAGATGGAGCAGGGGGAAACCTGGCCCAGTGGTTTCATCAGCCTTGCACTGAGTTAATCCTCCGAGGATTTGAAGGGAAATGTGAAGTGGTGCCAAGACCTGGGGTGAGAGCGAAGCTTGGGGGATGAATCCAGCTTTCTTGCATCAACTCATGGCTTCCTTAGTCTGCCCTCTGATAAACCTGCACGTGAGTCCACGTACTTTAGCACTTCTCAAGAAGCAATACTGCAGAGGTGTGTCCAATACACACAGGATATCCATGGGGTAGATGCAAAGGTGCTCAGGGAATGGCAGACTCCTCCCAGACTAACCACAGGCCATGAAAAGAGCCCTTGTCCTTGCTCAAGGAGTGAGTTGTTACTGGAGGAGGAGACCATGAAGTGTTTGTGGGGGTTAAAAGTGGAATGGAAGTCAGGCGTGGCCCCACCAACTGAAGTGTTGAGTTTGAGACAAGCAGCTGACAAACCTCTCAACTGCTCCATCAGAAACAAAATGTTGAGGTTTCCCCCCATTATTTTTGCCAGAGTGACCCTTGATTTTCCATCAGGATCATGTTACATCAGCAGTCAAAGGTCACTACAAGTATCTGCAGCCACAGACTGCAAACCTGCCCCTGCCAGGATCATCCTGTTCTGAGGCAGCCACAGTCTCCCCAGAATCTCCTGGTGGCTGCTCACGGATAGGAAAGACCACATAAGGGCCCAGTTCTGGCATAGCTTTCAGTACTTTGGGTGCAAAAGGTACCTTTTAAAAGAGGTTTAACAGCTGCATTTTCTCTTTTCTGAAGAATTGGGAGAGTTCTGGGTTTTTGGTTGCTTGCTTGCCTTTTTTTTTTTTTTTAAAGCAAAACAAACCCCAAGTGCTGAATTTCAGGTGAAGAGCATTGCAAAAATAATAGAGGCCATCAAAACACAGCCCTCATTTCAACTTAATTTTTTGCTAGAAAACTGTCAAAGGCCAACGATTTAAATGTACCTTTAAAGTACAAAAATGCAGATTTTGTACATGGCTCAACTGGTTTCCAGTTTTCCAATCGAAAATGTAAAAATCATCTTTATTCAAGACTCTGGTGGCTGACCTTGTCCTGCCCAGACAGTTGGGACTGGTAAGGCTTTGAGGAAATTAACCTTGCCAAAGGCAGTCTCTGCCTCAGCACCACTTGGGCCATTACCTTTTCCTTGGAAAGCCTTGCTTTAACTTCAGCTCCCTGGGCTTATTCCACATCCTGCTGCTGGGGCAGGGGGGCTGATGTTGGGTGTTGCTTATTAAGGCAAAGGAGTACAGGAATGGGGATGAAGGAGGAGGTGGAAGTTGATGGAGTTGCTCTGTGCTCATCCCTACAAGCCTGTGGGCTCATAAGGAAACATGCAGAACTGCATGGGGCCAAATTGTCCATCAGCCATGGGAATGATGCCTTTGCTGTAACTTTGACCATGGCTACAGAGCTGTGGCTGGAGGAAGAGCTGCTTCCTTGACTATACTCAGCTACTGAAAATGGTGTACAAGTGACTTTGATCTGTCAAAACTCACTGAGATTCCCTGATTCCCCCTACCTCATGCTCAGGGCCAGAGCACAGTCACTGGGGAGCAGAGGATCTGGCCCTGAGTGGGTTTTTGTTTCTTTGGGTGTTTCAGGTGCTCTGTCTCAGCGTTGTCACTGAAGGCATGAGGTGGTCCTCAGCATCCCAGACAGGGAGGAGCACCGTATTAATGAGGGCTCTTCAGTGCAGGTGCCCTGCATTGCAGCTGGCTCTCCTCTTAGCAGAGCTTAGAGCTGCAGGGGATGATGCTGAGTGTGAGGAACAAGTCTTTAACTCACTGACATGCATTTGGGCTCGAGCAGTGTCGCGGTGTGACACGTTTTATTGCTTTAGCAGCCTCTGGCTGCTCAGTGGAGCAGAAGGCTGCTGGGGTGTTTTGTTCTGGTGCATTACTCTGAGTCCCTGAAGGACCTTACCCAGGCTGGGCATCCCCCAGCAGCAGAGCTTGCCTGGGGCTGGGAGCTGCTGGAGAGCAGGGCAGGGAGCTGTGTGCTGGCAGGAGTGGCCATCAGTAGCCAGCTTCCTATGGCCATCTTCTGGAGACTCAGAAAAAGGGGCAGGGGGGACAGTCCAGTATTTGATGGGAGCAAATGTGAAATTTTGCCAAACTGTTTCTTGGCTTTCCTACCTGTGTGGGGTCACAGGGATGCTGAAACTTCAAAAAAGTGAGGGAGTGTGCAGGTGAGCTGGATTGGAGGCCTCACGTACACATGCAGTCAACCCCTGTGGAAGCAGCTACAGGATCTGAATCTGAGAATTCGTTGTGTAATTTGTATTCCTGCACATAAGTAGATACTTCTATATTTGTCATGAGGAAAAGAACTCCAGTGTGAACACAAGAGAATCCCATATGGCTGATCTGAAAAGAAAATGTGGAATATTAAGTTGTCTTTAGTGTCCCTAGTGCTGTATTTGTACTCTCTGTCCTTTGGAAGTATAGAGGAGACAATGCAGTACCTCTAGTGCAAACCTCTACCCTCAACCCAAACCTAACAACAAAACTCAACAAGAAACCCCAGCCAAACTAAATAAACACACTTAAAGAATGAAACTCTTAGGTGTATGGACCAACCTGGAAGTTTTCAGATGGTGACAAAGCACTGAGTTGTTAGCTGAAGAGGCAGATGATTCTTTCTCTTGAGTGAATCTTTCTGAAACATTGAAGACCTTTATAGCTGTAAATACTCATCCCTCACAGTTGGCCTTGCATGCCACTGGGAGAAAAATACTACAGCTTTTTAGTGGGTTGATCCACTTTGTGCTGGTTTCTCATGGAGAATGAAAGAATTTTTTCTAAACTTTGAAGGTCAGTCTCCATGGCTGGCCAAGAATCTGGAGCTAAGTGATAAATGGGACATATTGTTGTAGTGTTTTTTCCTAATGCTGTAAATAGTTTTGTAGGGTTTGATTTTAGTTTTTTGGGACTTTTTTGTTTGTGTTTAAGGACCAAAGTGCTCAAACCCAAATTTGGGAACAGTTTCAGCCAAGAAGTTGGATCAGTGGTTGGTGAAAATATCAGCCAGAAGAAACTGGTTTCTTGGTTCTTGTCTTCAAAGTGAGTGTTTTACTTCTGCTGTTGGTTTTCTTAAAATTGTGGCTTTATTGAACTCACTTTGCCTTTTGGAAGGTGCCTGGGGTAGCTGAACTGCAGAAAAAGCCAATGTCATTGGGCTGTAGAAGGGGCTGGAAGATTTAGAGAAGAAATGCAGTCCCCTGCATTCACAGGTTTAACTGTTTGGACCTTTTCTGCCCCCCAAATACACTCCCTACTCCTACAGCAAGTCAGCAAGAGCAGAAAGTGGATTGGTGTTCTCTGTAACTGGGTTTCTCTGCATTTCCTTAGCTTTGCCAAGATGTTTGAGCTTTGTGGCCCAAACCTCTGGGAGGTGAAGGGCAGTAGGAAATGCTTGTGTGCATGGATCCAGTTGGAATCTGCTGCACGGGGTAGAGATGCTCAGCAGCGTCATCAGCACTGTGCTAATAACACAGGGTGACATCCTTTGGGCTGGCAGGAGCTTGTTGGAATGGTGAGGCTGGATGTTGGTATCCTGACTGCAGAGGAATCCTGCTTGTCTGCCCACTGTTCACAACATGGGAAGGGCCAATTCCTGAGATGCTCTGTAGGGATGGAGGGAAGTCAGATCTGGAGTGGTTTAAGCTGTCTTTTTTTCCCTCTGTAAGCCTGTTGAACGTCACATTGTGCAAGCAAAGACTTATTGAGGAGGAGAGGTTATTAGAACACATTTCAAAAAAAGTTGAAAATTGAGCATATTTGGATTTTAGTGACCAAATTCATAGGACCCAATGCCTTTCCAAGCTAGGAAGAGCACAGCCATTCCATTCACCCACCAGTGGGGCAGGTCCAGCTGCTCCTGGGTGCCAGCAGACTCATGCCACAGAGGTGTCCTCTCCTGGGTCCCACAGAGCTGCACCAGAGCCAAGCTGTGGTCAGTATGGGTGCTGCTTCTTGGCAGCAGAGCCAAAGCTGAAAGATAAAGTGCTTAAGAGAGAAAAAACAGAATTGATTTCTCCACAAAAGCACAATGCTTTACATAATCCTAGATACCTTGTTTTGGGGAGAGGAACAGAATCATTCTGGGGCTGCATAGGCTGGGGAGCAGGGACAGCACAGTTGCAGGGTGAAACTCAGCCTCACTGTCCTTACCTGTCTGGAGTTCACCTCTTATTTCTCCTGAAATTCACTGCAAAGGGCCCTTGTTCCGTGTGATCCTCGTGCCTCCCACTCAAGGGTTTGAAGAACACTCCTCCTCCTCTCCAGCAGGATGGGTACTGCTAGACTGACCTCACTTGAAACCAATTCATTGCTCACCAAGGCTGCGGCTGCCCGTGGGGTCACCTCACCTTCTCTTGTGCTCCTGGGTGACTGTTCTTGGAAGGATTTGAGCTTGTTGTCTGACACAAGTGCCGAGCTGAATGAGTTGAACAGGCTGCTCTAACTCACATCAGACATGTCCTTCTGCTTTATTGGTGGTAAGGCTGCCTTACCACCAATAGCTCCTTTCTTCTTGAGTTTTTCTGAAGTCTTGGTCTTCTGTGGCAGCTTAGGTTTAAACATCTGGTGCTGTAAGTCACGTAGAAGTGTGTTTCCCATCCAGTCAGTCAGCTTTATGGTGTTTAAATGTCCTCATAACATCTTCTGTTAAGGCTTCAGCCTGAGGTAGTATCTGTAACTCAAGTAATTCCCAAAGAATTATTTGGTGCTGATATTTTGGTCATCAAGAGCCTTTTTCATTGAAAGCCTTGGCAGTGTAATATCTCAGCTCCCTGGTATCTCCCTGCCCATGGTCTGTGGTCCCACAGGGCTCAGCTCAGCTCAGTGTCCTCCTGGCTCTCCAAGAACTGGAGGAGAGCTCTCCACTGCCACACTGATCCAAGCACTTGGCAGAGGCACAGCCTGATTCTAAAATTGTCTCCAAGATAATTTTCCATGGATTTGCATCTCCCAGACAGCCAAGCCGGGTGGTATTTTATATGGTGTCATTGTTTGTTTAGCTAATGAGGTAGGGAAAAACAAAGGGCTGGGATCCTTGGCTCTATGAAACAGCTGTCAACAAGCGGCCCCGAGAGAGCAGAGGAGCAGGGACTGAGCAGCCAGGGCACTGAACCGGGGCTCTGAGGGATGGTTTTGATTCCTGACTCAATACAGTCATAGATGAAATGCAAAAAGGATGCCTCAGCCCAAAGAGAAGAGGGAGATGCTGGGAAATGTGTGCTTTTCCTGGTGCTCTCCCAGGGAGGAACTGCTGCTGGAGACCAGCTTTGGTCTGCCACTGCTCACCTGGAAAGAAGGTGAGCCCTTCTGCAAGCATTCCTAGAGTATTCCTTCTGGAAGACCTTGCCTGCAGAAGGGTGGATTCCCACCCTCACGCCTTGTGCCCTACCGTGTAATCTGGGCCGTTCCTTTAGTGGTTTTTATCTGATGCTGAGGAGCCTGGAGGAAAGCCCCTGCCCAGAGGAGCTCTGCTGGAGAGCAGAAAGCACAAGGAAAACAATAAAATATCTTCCTGTAGCCCCCCTTTAGTTTGTCATTTTGACTTCAGATGCAAGCTGCCATCATTTCCACATGGAACAGCCACATGAAAAGCACCACTAAACAGTTCTCTGAGTTTCTCAACAAGAAACACAGCAGCTAAATATATTTAATCTGTGTGTATTGTTCATCTTGGCTTTAATTTCCTGTTCTCAAAAGGTTTAGGAATTTAAACCCATGAATCATTACTGAAGCTGTTAATGCTTGGAGCCTTTTCCAGAAATGGAGATAAAGGAACTGATATTAATACCAGCTTAGCACAAATTCAGCCAGAACAACTCTGTGAGAAGTTCCTGCCATCCCAGAGATACCTCTTGGTTTCTAACCATGACAAAAACTGCTAAGAAATGGGTAGGTGGATGAGATAGTTCTCCCTCAGGTAAACAGTATGCATCCATTAAAAAATATCTCTCTGGCAGGTTATGGGCTGCCTCATCTCCATTTGGAGACTTCCAGAGCACTGTACTGTTCCTCTGTTTCTAAAATTGCGGCATCTATTGAAGCAGGGATTTTTCAGAGTGCAGTCATGAGATTCCTCTGGGAATGACCTCCTCAGGAGGTCATGCACTTACTCATGTTGAATAAAAGATAGAAAGAAATCTTTGCTCAGTTCCATTTCACTGAGCTGTCAGGTGGCTGCTTTTATGCCTGCAAGATCTACACAAAGTCCTGATCTGAACAGGCTCCCAGATATGCCAGAAACAAGGTCTGGCTTCAGTAAGGGATGGTGGCTTACATTGCTCGGCAGATGGAACAGGATTTTTCATAAATTGAGTTATTCATCTTCTTTCAAGAGCCTGGTTTGGCTGGAAGACCATGCCAGAATTTCTTCAAATCCTCTGGGATTGAACACTGAAGGTCAAAACAGGAAGTCCAGGAGAACTCATAGAACGGTCCTAACTAGTGATAGTAGTCAGAAGTGAAACAAAAACTATGTGGGGACTGTTTTTATATTTTTGTCTTGACTCTGATTCTGGAATGTCATAGAAATAGAAAATTACTGAGGTGGGAAGTGACTTCTGGAGGTCTTTTAGTCCAGCCCCCTGCTCACAGCAGGGCTGACTGCCTGGTTGATAATACTGATAAATGTGAGTGTTTAGAGGAAGCTGCCTCATTCTTTCTTGTTTGATTTGTACCTTTGGGTAGCATAAAAGCATAGAAACTACAAGGTAGCTGCAGGAAAACATTTGGAAGGAACACATTTCATCCTCCTTAGTAAACTTGCTCTTCTCAGGATGGAAAAGAAATTGCCTGGTTTTTATCATTTGCCTTCCTGCACTTCGCTCAGGAGAGGGAAGGCCCTGCTGTAGAGGAGGTAGTCCTGCTTTGTCTTGCTGCCTGTGCTGGGAGTGGGCTGGAGAGCTGCTGCTAACTGGACTGGGAAACTGGACTGGGAAACTGGGCTGGGAAACTGGGCTGGGAAACTGGACTGGGAAACTGTGCTGTAACTGCAGCCCTTGCTGTCCAACAAGTGTATGGTGGGAAGAGGAATGGGGATAAGGGCCAGTGAAAGAGCAGTGTGTTGTGGCAGCTCAGGAATGGGCTGGCTTGGGAAGGGCCTAAATCTCCAGCAGGACATGCTGCACCGAGTCATTCCATGACCTGATGGTGATGGAGCTGCAGCAGGTTTGTGCCAGGTGAAAGCAGTACTCTGTTTGGGAAAAATTGCTCTATTTGCTTGTATATTTATGAAAACAGAGGTGAACTCTAATGAGAAATGAGGACATGCCTACAAATACATCTGTAGTTTACATTTTTCTCTTCTAAAACTCTGTCTTTAAAATGTTAGAAACCTACAAAGCAAAATGCTAAGAAATGCATCCCCTGAGAGCTGCAGCTCCCAGTACCAGAAACAGTGGCTGAGGGTGTTCTTTGTGGTCCTTTCAGCAAAGCACCTGTGAGCACATTCTGGGGAGTTTGGATTCCCTCCAAACTCCCAGCAGAGCCCTGTGACATGCTTGCTTCTCATGAAGGAAAAGGCCTCTGTCTCCTTCTCGCCTCTGTTTTCCATCATCAGTGAGCTCAAATTTCTAAGGCTGCAGCCCATGGCTGTATCTCTTCCTTTCACAGAGTGCTCTGGAGCCACTCCTGCCCCTGGAACGAGCTCACTCAGAGCCAGAAAGCATCAGGCTCTGTCAGAGCCTCTGGGGCTGTCTCTCCATCTGTTTGTTTAATGACGCGCAGCAGCCTCATCTCCGACTTCTCCCCTCAGGACAATAATCCACTCTGATGTTTAGGCCAGCCAGCTATTCTTCCGAGACCAGACTGCAGTTGGGGCACTGTAGGCCAGAGAATGCTTGAAAGTCTTTTTATGAATAGCTTTACAACTCAAAATGTTTGTCTGAGATCTGCAGGACATGCAGAATGCTTGCTGGAGTTTGCCTGCTTGTTTTCTGCTGAAGGAAGGGATACGCTTCAAAATCCAGATATACAGATTCCCGAGATCACTGAGTGAGAGTGGCAAAGCTTTAGTGAAGAGAGACTTCAGTGAAGTGCTGGTTTCAAAATCCTCCTTTGCTTTAATTGCTTGGCTTCCATGGCCTTTGGTGTGAGAAAATGGAACGGCTTCTTTCTATGGAGGAAAGAGTGTCAGAGGCCCTAATCCTAATGCTCAGGTGGTACTAGTCTGAGTGAAATACCCCTCAAGAAAGGAAACACATCCAATGATATGCTTTGGGTTTAGTGCCCTATTAAATAAGGGGAAACATACCCTTGGGATCAAAAAAGAAAATATTTTTCTTTCCCATAGCCCATTGCTAGGTGTTCCCTTTTGTTTTGGAGGTGGAGATTGCGTGCAGTAATTCCAGCAAGTTGTGTCTCACATTGTGTCTCTCAGGCAGAACAAAGAGCTTACCCAGATACTCTGGTTCTGTGCATGAGCCCTTGGACAAAAAGGGGTTCTGTTCTGCCATGTGCAACCAGGGCACTGCAAACAAGAATTTTTGAAGCAGGTGATATGACCCTAAGGTCTTTTGTAAGCTCCATGTGCTCTTGGCTCACCATGGGACCAGGAGAAGATGCTTCTGGGGCCCTAGAGAAAGAGGTCTGGGGATGGCAGGGGCAGCTACTCCACCTGCTCTGCCATCAAGAAACTCACACCAGCCAAATATCCACATCCGAACATCTGCAGTGGCTGGCAGAGGCAATGCCAGGCTGGATGAAATGCAAGCCCTGAATTACAGAGACAGATGGAGCGGGGTAAGGGGGAGGCATGGGTCAGAGGAAAGCAGCAGCTGATCGTGCAGGCGGCTTTCTCCAGGGCGAAGGAGCAGGAGCAATTTCCTTCTTGGAGTCAGCCGTTCCCCAGCGTGGTGCTGAGCACAGTGGGCACCGTCCTTGCAAAATTGCCAGCAGTGCATTAACAAAAGCCCTAATGAAGAACAGAGCGGGGTTATCATTCACCCAGGAGCTGCAGCTCTGCCAAAAGAGCCACGGATGAAGAAGGCAGATGGGAGCACGTGTCCTCACCCACTCACCCGTGTAACTGCGGGATGTGTGCCCAGGGCATGCTGCCCTGCTTGGGTCTGCTGTCCTCAGGGCTTCCATACAAAAGCTTCTCCGTTTGCTTGAGCCTGTGTTCAGTCAAGGAGCTTGATTTCAGTGAAACAAGGTCAAACCCTCCTAAAACCAGGAGTTGAGGGCAATTTTGAATGCTTGAGTTGATTCCATTGAGGGGGATCTGGGAATTTGAACATTTTAAGATGCTACCACTTAGGGCATCATTAATTGATGGTGAAAGTCAGGGTGACTGAAGGCTGTCCCCATCACACGTTTGTGAAAGAGCGAGGAAGCAGGACCATGCTTGCTTACAGTGCCTTTGGAGTGGGAAGGGCCACGGATGGGTGGGAGCCTTTCCATTTCCATAGCACAGCATCTCATGGAGTTTACTCACTGCAATCAGCTTTTCAAACTCCTCCATTTGCATCCTGATAATAGCAGACCAAGGCGGTTTTCTCTATTATAAAACTCTCCCTCTGCTCCGCCTTATTCAGAGGTGTTCAGGAAATCTGTCTCTTTCCCCTCCTCTTCTCTGCTCCCCCAAAGCGCTTTTCTTTCTCCAAAAGCAGCATGTTGCATCTTTCCCTGGCCCTGGCAGATGGATTTGTATGATTGTGTGTGCTCAGGGTTATTGCTGCTACCTGCTATTTTAGCAGGAAGAGCCCCCGCGTGCAGGAGAGAACAAAGCCCGAGGATTCCCGAGGTCTCCATTGATGCAGAAGGCACCGAGCGGAACGTGAAAGAGATAACAGAGGCACAGCAAGATCCTCCTCCATCCCTCCCCCTCCCTCGCCCTCCGATTCAAGGAGCAGAGGCTGGTTTGTGAATGAGGAGCCGGAGCTCGTTCAGACGGAACAAATACCAATAAAGGAGCACAATAGCGAGTGCTCCCGAGCCGGAGCCGGCAAGGAAAAGGTAGCAGGTCTCAAGAGGGGGCTTATTTCTCGAGGAGTCATTGGTGCATGACAGATGGAAAGAACTAATAAAATATTATGGACTTGCAGAGCTTTGATCTTCCTGCGTTTTTTCATTTTACCCCTTCTTCCCAAGGGTACAGGCTGTGTTATCTAAATGAATAGGGTGGAAATCTCATTTGGAAAAAGCTACCCTGGCAGCATGGCTTGTGGAGGGAATGTCAGCAGCGTGCTCCAGCACCGTGCTTTGGTGCAGGCTGGATTTTTGCAGCAGCAGGTTTTCATCACTTTTGAAGCACCTGTACCCCTTCCCGTTCCGTTCCCAGTGTGTCTTTCCGCCTGTTTGCAGGTCTGCTGGAGCAGGAGTGGGAAAAGAACAGCCATTTTGCAGCTCTGTGCTCATTTTGCAGGTTCTGGTCTATGTGCAAGAAACAGTAAATGAATTTTTGGGGTCAATGTGCTTTCCTATTTCTATTCCAATGGCTGCAGCTCACAGGCACCCAGCAGCCTCGAGCTGGGGCGCCCAGCAGCCTACAGCTTTTAATCTAATTTTCTTACCGTGACTAATCTTTAGGGTGGATAGGTGTGAGTTTTGTCTCTGTGGCTGTGAAGCAGTGAAATCTGTTTTCTTTCTCGAGAAGTCACCGTGGTAAGAGCCCAAGCCCTGGGGCTTGAATGGGGAGCATGAGTATTGGCTGCATGCAGAGTCAGTTCCTTGGACAGAGAGACCCCTCCTTGATTTCGGGCAGTCTCTGCTGTTGTGTCAGTCTGGCTGTCTGCACAAACGGCTTAGCAAGTCACTGAGGGCTTTATTACTGCATAGGATTAAACTGGGATCATTTTCTCCTCTCCCCATAAGAAAGGGTGTTGGTGAGTGGCTCTCTTGAAAATGCTTTCCTTGAGTTACCTGGTCTGACTGCAGAATTACTTCTTTCCTGAGCCCCTGCCTTGGTCTTGTCACCCTTGCTTGCCTCCTCTGAGCAGCAGTCCCTGCTCCACATGGCCATGGCAGCTCTGTCACAGCCATCACTCACAAGGGGCCAGTCCATGCCCTGGCCCTGATGGATATCCCAGCCTGGCAGCACTGTCCCCTGCCTTGGCCCCTGCTGTCAGCCCAGGTGTAAACCCCCTCACCATGGTGAAACCATGACTTCCCCATTGTTCACCCTCGTTGTTTCACCCGTTCCAGCCTATGGAAATAGGTGCTCTGTCCCTGAAATGATGGAGTTAACAACACTGTGAGGGTCCTGCATTACCAGACCCCAGAGTTTATGCCTAAGAAAAGTTTGAATTGGTGTTGAGGGCATTATTGCCCCTTTTGTGCAAAGATGTTGGCATAGCTTTGTGTTTTAATTCCTGGAACAGAGGTGGGGAGGTGAGGGCTCTGCTGTATGTAGAGGGGAAAACTCAACACCCTTGTTTCAGCTTTTATTATGGGGCCTTTCTGTTCCAGATACTCTATTTTGGTTTTTTTTTTGGGTTTTTTTTTTTTTTTTTTGTGCATGCATTTATTACATTCCTTGGCTGGTCCCATGGGCACTTAAATCACAATAGCTGGGGGCCTCTGGATTAGGGTGCAACAGTAAATCTGCAGATGTACAACCATGGACTTATTTCCAGCTGTGCTACAGATCTTGCTTGCTTGGCTCAGTTTTAGTAGAAAGCCCATGGTTCCTGCTTGTTTTCTAATTGGTTATTGCCTTGACTGAGCAGAGTGGAGGGAAGGAGGGACTCTACCCCTAGGTGGGTGCAAAAGGGTGTTCATGGCCAGGAAGAGCCAGATACTAAAGGATGCAGGTGATACCCTGCATGGGAGTCAGGACTGGCTTGTCTTTTTGGTTCATACTGTTAAACACTGAGAAACCTGATAAATTATGAGTTAAAATGGCTCTTTTGTCCTTTAAATTTAAGAGCAAACTAGGGAGGGAGGCCTTTACAGATTGAATGCTTAAAATAATACCTTGAGGGGTTTTATTTTTTTTTAAACTTGGTTTGCCAAAAACTCTTACTAAGACTTTTTGCACTAATCTTGGACAAGAAAACATTGCAAAATACCACATTCTCCTTAGATGATAACATTGTTTCCTGCCCTGCTCTAATACCAGCCTATTGCCTCAATTCCTGGGATTGCTTCAGTCATACGTTTGCGTTCTCCACCAGGCTGGACTTTGACACTTCCTACTGCTTTTGGGGGCCTGGCTGAAACTGCTCCAAGGCTGGAGGCAGCACAGCTCAATGTTTGCTTGCTCCTCTGGACCTAAATCTGTGTTCCCATCTGATAATCCTGACAAGATCCCATCCCTTCACCTCCAGAGAGCCAGCTGGCATATGTAAATCCAACCAACTGGATTTATAATTGCCACATGGAAGTGGCAAGTGCCAAAGCTGCATCCCTCAGCTATCCCCCAGGAGCATCACTGAGCTCTGGAGTTCAGCTCCTCACAGATAACACAGTACCTTCTGCAGACAGATGGGCTTTGATTTCAGAACACCCTGCTGAGAGACTGGTGGTTCTGATTGTGTCTGGAGCAGATGTATCTGCCTGGACTCCCGTGTTAGCTGTTACTCCACCCCACAGATACCTGATTTCTGCCTCTGTTGCCACTTCAATGTTCCTTTCAGACCAACGTGATCCAAAATCCACCAGGCATTTTGGGGTGGGCTCTGTGGGGAGGGTATTTTGCATGCAAACAAAGCTGGTGTCAGACAGAAGGTTGGTGAGCCTCCCTGGGTGTGCTGTGGTGACCCTGTCATCCCTGTTAGCCATTGTCCCTGTGTGGTGCCATGGACCTCAGCCTGGCTTTCCTCGCCCTGTGTGATGCAGTAAACCAGCATCTCCTCTCAGCAGAGGACAGGAAACTGGCCTGACTGCAGCCAGAGGCACGACCAAAAACTGCCCCTCTTCCCAGCTCCTGTGTCCCTGCAGGGGCTGGGAGGGTTTTCTCCTCACAGGTTTCTGTCATATGGAGCACATCAGCTCCATGTTCTGTTTACTGCCTCAGCTGCTCCAGAAATATTTCACAGGGGGAAAGCTCTTGGCCAGGGCGAGGTTGAATTTTCCAGACTCTGTTCCCACTGGGATTTCACTGCTTGCAACCTTTAGTGTGGTTATTTTCTTTCTCTCCTTGAGTCCAGTCCTCTGTTGCCTTAATTAGCTGACTGTGGATGTAACCTTGCTTGATACATGATGGTTTTGATGGGGAAATGTGAGCAATGGAGGTGGTGAGTAGGGATGCTCAGGGATAGTGGCTTTGGTCTGTGGAAAAAATTTAAGAGTTACTGTCTTTTTTTCCTCTCTTTCCTGAACCTGGATACAAACTCAAAATTTCCCACCTCAAAACCCCATATAGCAAAACAAGAGCTTTCAGATCCCAACACTCATCCTCACTTCAAATAAAAACCTTAGCTCTCTTTATAACCTGCATTTAAACAAAGATTCTTATAAATACCCCAGAGTATTCCTCATAACTTGTTACTTTAAAAATGTCAAAATAGGAATTTCAAAGCTTTTTTTTTCCCCATTCAGTGTTTAAAAAAATATTTCAGTGCATTTGTTGAATTATGTGTTTGTTTAAAATAGGAGATTTCTTTGCATATCTGTTCTTGCTGGCGTGTCCCCAGCGAGCTGTGGGGGCAGTTCAGTGTCAGGGCTCCCAGTGTGATCCCTGACCTGGACAAAGGCAGGCCAGGTTCCTGTGTCCACTCAGAGATGGTCCCTCCATTGCTCTGTACTCGCTGGAACAGCTGAGAGAAGATGCAGAGCTGAGCTGCTCTCCTCCTGTCTCTGTCCCGTTCAGCTAAGCCTGTCCCAGGGATGTCACTCGCTCCCTGGAGTGTGGCAGATGGCTCTCTCCAGGATCCTGCTACTGCTCAGCTGGGATTAGCACCAAATTCCCATCTCAGAGAGGGAAGAGCAAAAAGCACCAGTGTCCTCCTAGCTGGACTGGCAAGGTGCTTCCCACCCAGCCTTGGTCTCTGCATAACCCCCGCCTTTGCCTTCTGATGTGACCAGCGCAGGAAGGATTAGGGACATTCCTGTAACTGCTCCAAAATAACAGATGTTCCCAGCAGTGGGAATCTCCTCTAGTCTGTGTGGGAGCAACATTCAGTACAGCCTCAGCTCGGTGTTGGTTGTACCTCCAGTCTGTAATTTCCACAAGGAAATGGAGATAGTGGCAGCTTAGGAGACCCCCAAGTATGTTTGGGTCCAAAATAAGAAATATTAGAGGGGTGACGTGTGGGCAGACATTCAACCTGGTCTGTGCAACATAACCATGTTTGCCACCTTTAATTCTTACATGCCCAACACAAACTCAGTGTTGTTTATCCAAATCTCTGCCAGGGAGAAGAGCTGGGTCCCTTTCTGCTTTATAAGTAGGGAACAAAAGTGAAACTGTGCTGTGTCCTGCTGCCAGGACCAGGTGGCTATGTCCTGGCAGGAGTGCGAGGAGCAGGCCCAGGAGGGACAGAGTGCCCTAGAACTGTTCACCTCTACCATTATGTATATATATATGTATATATATGTATAGATGAAAATGGTCTTATTCAGTCATGCAAGGGTAAACACTACAAGGGACTGCCCCAAAGCTTGATTTTACTTGTCATGCAGCTTTTCTTGGTGTGTTTTCCTTGTGCTTCCTTCTCTGGCAGGAACAGACACCCCGGCAGGCCAGGTGTCCACAGGTATCCATCAGCCCCAAGCCTCTCCCAGCCTGGCTCTGTTGGCTCTTGCTCAGTTTGCAGCCTCTCACATGAGGGGTCTGGAGGTGCCTGAGAGCCCCAGCTGTGGTGAAACCCAGCTTCCCTTGGCACGTGGGCAGACCCCTCACCACACACCACGATGCATTTGCAGAGAACGTGGTGAATCGCTGGGGTAGCTGAGGTGGTCTGGAGAGAGCTTCCCAGGTCTGTGGGTTCCCCTTCCTGAGGTCAAACAGAAGGCCCAAAGTGAGAGGTCCCTTGCCTGTCTACAGCCACAGGAGTTATTGCTAACAGCTTCCTTCACTGCTTCCTCATCCCCTTTCCCACCACTTTTCCCTTTCTTGCCTTCAGCAAGCTCTCCACAGCGGAGGCTTTGGGGAGCCCCCCAGGAGGGGGCAGGACAGTTTGCTGATGTATGCGTGGCAGGTCTTGCTTCAGAGCAAAGAGGCAGCCGCCCTTGGCTACCAGGATGCCCAGGAGTTTCCATGGAACTCAGATTTCACAGAACATTCTGAATTGGAAGGCACCTACAAGGATTGTCAAGTCCAACTCCTGTGTGAAAGTCCCATAGAGGGAACAAACCCACCTTGGTGGATTATCAACACCGTGCTCTGACCAGCCAAGCTAATTCAGGGTCATGTGTGATAGCCAGCTGGAAAGGGAGAAACTGATCCCAGATGATTTACAGTGGTAGTATGCTTTGTTCTTTGAGCTTTATGTGTGACTTTATGTATTTTTTCAGATATATAAAATATTTGGTTGGGTGGAATAGTTATATAACATTTATTTTCTATCTTTCCAGATACAGAGTAGGCTTTTTCTATAGGCAGTTGTTTTCTAAAATCTAAGGATACATTAATGAAGATGCATTACACTGGTATTTATACCTACCCCTTTCACCACAGTGGTTTCAGGGTGGTTGAACCATCATAGACCAAAATAATTGTGAGGGTCTGAAATGCCTGTGGAAAGCAATTTTTTGCCATCAAGTACTATAACCTATATTTTGGCTGAGTTCAGGATCCTGTTTTCCATTGTTCATCCTTCTCATCTTTTAATCAGAGCCATCTAGTGAAAAACAACAGAACTATGCTTATTTCAGAATAATTGACTGTGATTAAGTAGATGTTTCCTCTCAGTGGAAGGTAACTATTTACATCTGTGTGAGAAGGTCCCTATCCTCCTCTTAAAGAGTATCCAGCTGAGGTTTGTGTTTCTATCAGCCCCCACACCCGAACCTGGTCCATCCCTGAAGGGGGTCACTGATAGCACTGGCAGTTTCAGAGACAATTCCAGGAGATGCTGTTACACATATAGCGAAACTCTGCTCTAAACCCCCTTCCACACAGAAAGAATGGTCTTTATTTGCCACAAGGAGCTGCTGTGAGAGTGGATTAGTTAATGTTTCAACAATGTTTGGAAGTATTTATAGCATTAAACTAATCTTTATATCACTCAGTAAATAGCTGTTATTTCTTTATGGCAGGCTGCATATATGGGCTGTTATGGTGATGCAGCCAAAGGGGTTTTTGATATGTTTTTTCCCATTAGAAATCAGGAAAATTAGTTTCTTGGGTGCTTGTGAAATTTCTGCAATCATATCAGGAGGGGAGATAGGATGGAAAATATGAAATGAAGTTTCTTGCCCTGTTTTGCAGAAAAAAAATTGGTGAGGGGGAGCAAAGTGAGGCTTCAAGGGGGAGTGGAATTGCTGTAGTCAGGAGGTACATGGGTTCCAGCTCTGTTCACTGGCTTCTCTCAGTCACACCTTGGTAGCCAGAGTCACGAGGGTGAATTTTAGATGCTGCAGCTGATTTCTTCTTCCTGGCAGCATTGAACTGTTACATCCTCTCCCTGCTTCCAGCTGTGTCTTTCCATCTTCTCCCTGGCACAGGTCCTGGTGCTTGGCAGGTCCTGTGCAGGGAAGGTGCACCTTGATAACCTGCCAGTAGCAGGTTTGCTGTACGTGGAGAGGTGGTTCAGAGCAGGCTCTGCTCAGCACCAGAGCTGTGGAAAAATGTGGGGGGACATGAGAGAAGGGACCAGCTCCTTTTGGCACCCTTTAGAATGGTTCACTCTACAGCTGTCATTTATACGAAGACTAAAGATTTTTGATGTTTATGCACCTTTTCACTTAAGGGGAAAAGTAATTTTAAGGCAGTCAAAGCTGAAAAAGTGCAAAATGAAAAGTTGATGCATTTACTGCATTACCTTTGATTCCATTCATGCAGAGAAAAAGCTTCTGGATAAGGCAAAAAGTTTTGCCTTGGGATTTTGACCCTTACTCCAGGTGAGGTGGTAGAAACTCAGTTCCTTGCAGATCCTTGCAGAGTAAATGATGAAAGTGAGCAGTGAAGGCGCAGTTTTGCTGAGATTGAAATCAACCAGGTGAGGAGCTGGGACATGGGAAAGAGGAGAGGTGGGTGTGTTTGTGTGGCCCTGCCTGGGCAGTGCTGGCTGGGAGCTGCCCAGGGCTCTGGAGGAGCGCAGCCCCATGGATTAGGGCTCCTTGGCTTTATCTCTGCTGATGAGCTCTGCCAATCTCACGTTCCTTTGGTCTCAGCAGTTTGCCATCCCTGCTTGTGCAGAGGGTGCTGGATGCTGGCAGGGCCATCTGTCAAACTGCCTGAGGAGCTGGGAGCAGACGGTAATCCCTGGTGTTGCTGGGAGCCTGGAAGAGCAGAAAAACCGGAGGGGAGCTTGATGATGGGGTTAGAGCTGTTTCCTTAACTTGAACCATTGGACTGGCACTCCATGTCCACAGTTCAATAAAAGATTCCTGGGACAATGAAAACCAAAAGCTCAAAGAAAAACTATCAGGCACAAAAGGTGCTATTTCATAGTTAATAATTGTTTAAATTGATATAATTGCTTAATTACATACACATATACACAGCTCAGAGCTGGGAGATCTCTAACCCTCCTAGACTGTGGCCCAGAGAGGCTCTACTCCTTCACCTGCAGGACAAACCTGTGGATCCCTTGGAACAACGAGACCTTGTCCTGCCAGCTGCTGCCTGTCCTGTGTGGAGCAGACCCTCTCACCTTGCACAAGGACTGTCACAGGTCACCTCAACGAGCCAGGGTTGTTTGCATGGGGACATCTGCCAGAAATGCGGTGCAGGTAGGGACCTGAATGAAAACAGAGAAATGAGATGCCACAGGATGTACCAGAGCTGGCAAAGGTCAGTCTCTCTCTGCTGTGTCCCACTGTTGTTTGCTCCTATGCCTGGCTGACCAAGAGGAGGGACACAGCATAAGTTCACTGTGCAGGACATGACAGAGCTCTTGGCTGGCCTGAAATTGGAGGAACTCCTCTGACACCCAAATGAACACAAGGAATTTGTCAATAAGCTCTCATCTGCCTTGGAGAGCAGATTAGTAGCATCTGCTGAGAGTCCTGATTACCCCTTTTTCCCTGCCAAATTTTTTGTGGTTGTCAGCTCAACACAGGTTTGTCATATAAGACTTGGAGTCTGCATGTGCTGATGCTGCTCCAAATGAGAGATGAGGACACAGTTACATTCTTGTTCTCTACAATGGGCAGCCCTGTGAATCCAAATCTGCTCTAGCTACCAAGAGGAAAGGCAGTGGGTTCAGGGGATTTTGAGGAAGACCTGTGTTTCTCCCTGGTGCTGAACAGGCTGGAGATGAGTAGGCTGTGATTTGGGTTGGTGCTGTTTTGCTTGGTTGTCTATATCAGAGGAAACCATCATTGTGGTCAGGTTTAGGTGGCTCTCTTGAGTTTTGGTGGAAAGAAGGCAGGCAGACTTCTGGGGCTTCCTGATCCAAGGTCTGTTTAGGGACCCTGAGATTGCTGCTCTCTTCTGCCCCAGGAGAAAGAAACTTTGTCTTTCAATAGTAAGATGCTTGTTTCCTACACAGAATCAAATAATACAAAACCCCACAATGCAGGTACTGTACTTCTTTTTTCTCGGGTACAAGCTCTTTCTTCAGGTTTTGTTTTTAATTTTTGTACCTTCTTTCCTCTAAATCCTTCAGAACTGTATCAAATATCTCCTTGAATGGCACATTTCTGAGCATGTTTCTTACATTTCTTGTGCACAGGAATTTCTTCCAGGCTTTGTGAAGTCCTCTTTGTTAGAATGAAATGCAGAAGAGCCAGATGGTTTGGCCACAGTCCAGTTACCTAAGAAACATAGCACCAACACCCTATCTGAAAACTATTTCTTCTAAAGATCACGCTCGGCCTGCTTTGTTCTAATAACCGGCTTAAAAGTCAACATTGAGCTGTCAGTACCTATTTTTTCCTCCATAATTAATCTACAAAGTTCAACCTGGAATCAATAAAAATGACCTCATGGCTTTTTTTTGTTTTGTTTTTTTGTTTTTTTTAATCATTCCTCAAACAATGTTTCCCCACACAACTTCTCCTTCATAGGTGTGTTGAATGGTGGTTCAGTGATCTTGGGGGATTTTTCCAACCTCAATGATTCTATGAATGTTATCTTTTCAATCTCAGTTCACACTGGAATCAAAATCTGAGGTTTTTCTTCTGCAGAAAATCTAAGGAAACACTTGGCTTGATTCAGTAGATACATTCTCACTTCAGTTCAAATACTTTTCATGTTCTTTGTCTTTCAGATTGAATTATGCTACATTTAGAACCAGATTTTTTTGCCATTATTATTTTTTATAATATATTTTCTTAAAATATAAAGTGGGGGAAAAATAAAACAATGTTGGGACATACATCTTTATGTAAGAGGGACAAAGGCACACTTATGGTCCCATGTGACAGGCAGAAATTTACCCCAGAGTCAGTACGCTGCATTTATCCAGAGCCAGGTTTCTTCTGACATGGAGGATATAATTTAGCAACTGCTCAGAATCCTGCTCCAAGCTGAGTGCTCTACTATATTGACTTTTTTGGTAGTGAGATAAGAGCTGATTTTTCTTTCTGAACAAGGCTGTGATTGTGAGCTGCAAAGCTGGGTAGAAATCTGGCCCCATTGACTTCTGCAATGTGACCTGGTGGTTGGCAGACCCTTAACTCTCAGGCATCTTTCTCTCTTCAGAGTTTAAATGTGGCCAAGCAGAGTTTTTTTGGTCCCTTTGTGATTGCTCTTGCACAATCTCCTTGCTAAAGCAGTGTATCAAAATCAGCGGGTGAAATTGGACGCTTCCTTTGCAAATGGAAAATTTATTGTCCGCTCGTGCCTTTGTGCTGAAGTTCAGATCTGGGGTTTTAAAGCCCCTCCTTCCCCTGCCTATGTGGGAGTTTCCCCTAAAGATGTGGAATGTTTACTGCATACCAAGGGCAAGACATTATGCAGACACGAGGCTCACAACACCTACAATTTCTAAACCACATGTGGCCTTCGTGGATTTCCTTGTGCTGAATTCACATGGAAACACAAACACATGTGGCATTTTTGTTGCTTTTCTAGGAAATCACAGAGCACAGCCCTGCAAAATAATACTTCCTACTGTTGGATCCACTCTGTGAGAGGGGAGGTACTGCTTTACTGTCCCAGGCTGCTGAAGCCTCATGCCAAGGTCTTGAGTCATTCACCCCCAGTGTCTGGCTTTCCAGGAAGGCAAATCCCAGTTTTAGAACCTATTGGGGACCAAAGAGCCCTGTGGGAAATAATAAAGGAAAGATCATCAAATGTTATCAGAACTTGGGGTTTTTTTTAACTTGCCAGGAAATGTGCGATTAGAAATTGGAGAAACTGTGCTGTGTCAAGACAGCTGGAATAAAGCCAGCAGGATATGAAGTGGCTTCAGCCTGCTCTGAGGAAGGATGAAGCGAGCTGGCAAGGCATGAGGAGAGGGGACATTGGGGGGAAAGTGTGAGCAATTAATAAGTGCCATCTTGCTCTATGTGTTCAATAGCCCTGCACAGCTCTCGGCTGCTCAGTAATCACCTGGGGGATGTAAAGGGGTGAGGTACCACTCTTGACTGCCAGGTGAATACCAGCACGTGTTGGTGATCCTCAGAGCTCCCTGATCTGCACTCAGGGTATCTCAGGTTGGCAGCCAGCAGGATGGTGCTGCATGGTCCTTGGGGAAGAGGTGTGGATGTGAAGGCCAGGAGAGGGAGGAGGTTGCTGCAGAGAGATGTCCCTCTGTGCTGCCAGCATCAGCCTTCTGCCTTTCTGAGGAAGGAGATATCTTCTTTTTCCCCCTTGCAGCTGATACAGCTGAAAAATACAGCAGTTCTCAGGGAAAGCAAAAGTCCTTTACTTTCCTTGGCACACATAGCAAGGCCAAGAATGCTCAAGTCAGCATCCTACACCAAGAGTGGTGTATCCCCGGTTATTCTTTGGATGTATTGAACAAAATACATATGCACCACCAGCAGCTGCAGGACTCCACCCCAGAGATGGCTGCATTTCAGTGGTGAAATCACACTGGAATGTGCTTCTCATCCAAACATTAACCCCACTTAACTTGAAAAAAACCCAAACAAACCGCACCAAGTTTGTCCAATCTGAGGACAATTTACTAGCCTGATTTTCTGTAGCAGAGGGACTTAAGTGTTCTTCTTGTGTCCCTGCTGACCCACCATTGCTCTTTGTCAGAAAGCTGGAAAGTTTGGTCATGCTGGTTTGGAGGAAAAGGCATCTAAGGAGAAGAGAGAGACAATTTGCTTCCTCTTCCCAAAAATCCACTTCTAAAAAGTTTACCGAAGGCATATACTTTGTGTGATTGACCTTTTGGTCATGCAAACATTTTAGTGTCTTTCATGGCTTGTTCCATGGCCTTTGCAACTTCAGCAGAGTTCTTCTAGTGAGGTTTCCTATCCTTTGGTGTGCCCTCAAACCCCTTTGCTCAATGTTCACTTCTAAGCTCGTTTAACTGGCCTGTATTTCCATGTGCACAAGGAGAGTTCTTCACAAGAGCCCTGGAAATCCTGACTCCTACTCAAATGTCTTCCTGCTTGCCCTGGGAGGTCTACAGAGCTGGTACCTATAGCAGAAGTGCAAGTGTCACCTTTAGTGACTTCAATGTGTTAATGGCTTGCACCACAAGACTGGAAATGTTTTCATATTGTGACACTGACTATGAGTAAGAAGCTGGCACATGGTTTGTGATACCCTGAACAGCTCCTGGCAAGGAACTGCATCCCTCTAAGCTTCTCTGGGGAACAAATGCAATGTCACCAGGTGCAGCTCAGGGCTTGGTCACACAGGGCATAAGTATTTCACTGGTGTAAGGGATGTGAGTTACCAGATGGAGTTGCTTCATAGTTATATCAGGGAAGAATATGGGATATTGCTCCCAAGAATCCCACCATTCCAAAAGGTTCAGTTTGTTTTAGCCCACATTGTCATCTCTTCCAGGGTTATCTTCTGCACTTGGTCCCATTGCTACTAAAATCACTGAAAACTGAATTTCTGGATCAGCCCATTCTTGACAGTCTTTCACTAAGTGCATCAGTTTCTCCACCTGGTTTGACTTGAGTTTTCCATCACCTGCAGTAGTGACAAAGGGCTGACACTGCTGATGGCTTTGGGACACATCAGGACAACTTAAGTCCTTCCCAGTGAATGATTTCAGAAATCATTGTTGTGTCTTTGCTTGCTCTATTTGGACTTCTTTTTCTGGCACTGCTGTTTTGTAAACATGAGCTGTTAAGCATGTTGATGAAACTTTTACCCAGAATTTACATCTAATTTTGGAGAGGGCTTGAGCCAGAGCTAAGGGACACTGAGCTTCTTGGTATGACCACAAACAATATCCAAGAAGACACGAGGAATGTTGGTGATGTGCTAAGTTCTCAGTGCTTTCAAAATAAAGGAAAACAGCGAGACCCTACTAAGAATATGAAGGAAGAAGCAAAAAAACTTTAAATGGGGGCTTGAATTGGTGGCATAAATTTTTCCAGTGAGGTGTTAACTTCCTTGTTAACAAACTGGACTTGAGTCATAATCAGGGTACATAGCCTAACCAAAACACTGTGTAATTCAGATACTTCAGCACTAGAAAGTCAACATCATATTAAAATGCACCATGTGATTAGGTGACAACTGCAATTTATTCCCAGGGAAATACATTTAATTAGTTGGAAGGAGTCAGGGTGTTTGATCTTCCAAGAAAAAGATGCTTCCAAGGGCTGGTAAATATGAATTCAGAAGAGGGATTTTGTGAGGGGTTCACAATTTATCTGTTCACTGAAACTTGTAAAAAATCATTGCAGCATTCAATTCTCTTGTGAGCCTTTGAATGTAATGAGTGCCCATTCCAGCCAGTGCTTCAGGTTCACATTTCATCTGCAGTCAGCCCATTTTTCCTATCCAGCTCCTTCAGTTGCCAGAGATCTTGGAAAGATGATCCAGAATCGGTTCAGAAATACCACAGCTCTGTGAAAACCTGCACACCAGCTGTTGTCCACAGTGAGCTGGTGACACTGTGGTCACAGGCTCTCTGCAGTGTGATTTCAAGGAAGGAGGTTCCCTGTTCCTCTAACAATGTTGGTGGGTTTGGGGATCCATTTTCACATCTGCAGCTGGTGTTTGGCACCTCTGGAGATGGATGATTTGGCACTTTTTCCAAATTCCCCTCCTTTCTGTGCCCAGCCCAGCTTTCCTATATGCATGAGGATATGATATCTGTGCCAGAGAATCCAATGCTGAGAGAGAATTGCCAGCCAGAGAATTGCCAGCTGTGTTCTGCATAGCATGGAGACAGGGGGTTCAATCTGCAGCTCAGAGAGTGTATGGGATACCCACATACACATCCATGTACAGACATGGAACAAATCCTGATTTTGAGAAGCCTGGGACAACACTTGCACTTAGGAATGCTTTGTTACTTTTAAGCCACCTTTCCTACCCTCCCTTACAGTGCTTTAATGGCCATGATATAGGAATATATCTACTCCTTTAACCCGTTTTATCAGAACTTTGATTCAGTATTAGTTTTTTATTTCTTAATCCAGCCTTTGGTATTTGAACAGAGTAAACTCTCCCACTCCATATTTCATGGTCACAAAATAATAGATTTTAGTATCACTGCATCATAATCAAACCAACCAAACCTCCCCCAGTACAGTGCATCCACAACCCTGTTACAGCAGAAGTTTCTCATGGACAGAGGGAGAGATCATTTTGAGGTGAAAAATGCTCACCCAGCCTGTCTGCCACCAAGTGACTCAAAGTGTCCTTGCTTTCCTCCTTTGTATAAATCTCCAGCCCCTCACACACATCTTCCCTATGTTAAATATTCCCCTTCCATTGGGAAGTAGTTCTGTGAGCATTTCTAGGAGGAAGGGACAGCTAATAACAGCATTAAACCTGACCTTCTGTGTGTGCCTGAGTCTGCTTTCCCCAAAGCCGTGCATAAATTAACATTCTGGCAATAAAACTGAGCCTGTTTAATTTTCTGTTTGACTAGAAACATTGATAAAATGTCATGATATTTGATTTCATCTTTGTCTGTTTTTTGCCCCTGCTGAATGAAGCTCACTGGCCTCTGGAGACCCAGGCACTCACAGCGTGTCTGGGAGCACATAAGGGAGCACTGTCCCTCAGGCATGTGCTCCTCAGCCACGCAGGAAGTATTGGGTTTTATGTTTGAAGCCTGGCTGAGGTTCCCTAATGGCTGTTAATCCTCTGATTTCTTTGACTACATCCTGTACCAGACCTGCTCCCACCTCACCAGGCTTGGGGTTTCTGCTTGCTTCACGTAAGTGTCCAGAAATGCGTAGGAGGAGGCTCCATACCAGACTGAGCGTGTGAGTGGGGTGGATTGAAAGAGCAGCTACAGCAGCTAAATTTTCCTTGCTGAAACACTGAAAAGTTGAGTGTACTTTTAAAGGATGAGACACTTTGAAGGAAGAGAAGTTCTAGCCCAAAGGGGCTCTAGGTAAGAGGCAGCAAAGGAAGTTAAGAGCAGTATAGGGTGGGCTTAGCGATGTGCTGCCAGCAGTTGGAACTCCACTGAAGGCTGTGGGAATTCTTGCCAGATGCAGACATAGCCTTGAGCATTGTTGATACAAGGAATGGTTTCCCAGGAGAAAGAATAAAAAAACTTAACCTGGAGAGACGGCCTGACACATTGCTATGGAAATGAATCCTAAAAATAAAAAACTTTGGAGAGAAATGGACCCTTTACTCACAGTCATCCTTCCTTTTCCTCAAGGCTTGTGAAGAGTACTCTTCCCCTGAGTACAGTGCTGCTCCCATGGCTGCAATTCCATGGAAAACTTGTTCCAACAAGACATTTTTCCTTCTGGATAACTCTGGGACTTCTCCTGTCAGACTGAATTTCAGCTTTAAAATTTGTTTGAAATCAGCTGTTTTCTATTTCTATTAAATCAGCTATTTCTATTTCACATAAATTGTGAATCTATTTTTGCAATTAGAGAGTGCATGGCTCTAAGGGATTATTAAGAATTACCAGCTACTGCAAATAACAGCTGGAAAGATGAGTGAAATTCTGACATTTTCCATAGCTCTGTGTGCAAAGCTGGTGGCAGAATCAACCTGATAGTTAAAACTTGTTGACCTCAGGAAAAGAATGTGAATTCAAATCAATAATTTTATTTTTTTATGGGTTTTGATTTTGTCTGAATTGAGCCTTGATGAAGTTTCCCCATTCCTGTCCCCAGTGCTGTAGCATTGGTAACTGAGGGGAAGATTTCACTCTACCTGTGCATCCAAGATCACCATTTTCACAGGGATGCTGCCAGCTGCCCTGGAACTGCTTCTCTTCTGCAGTCTGCATTTTGTGGTGGTTTTGGTAAAACCTTTTTTCCCACTGCCTTCTCAGAGGACATTTTCTTGTGATGATTTCCATATGTTTTGAGTTCACACAAGGTTTAAGTCAAGTTTGAAGCCCCCAGGAAGAGGAGGGAAAAGTGTCACGAAGCCAACCACAACCAACCCTGATCTGTTGGTGTTTAACAGTCCTTAATATGGCACAATATTGGATAATCATAAACAGCTTTTGTTTCATAGGGATATCTCTGTCCCATATTAAAATCCTCCTTTGCCACAGAAAATCAATGTTTATACACAGAAAAACAGAGAGGGACTCAGATTTGGGGGTTTTTTACCATGATGTTAAATCCCACAGGCATAAAGTTAAATTTTCCCCTCTACCCTCTGCTACCAGCAGACCCTAGGGGAGAGTTTGGGAAGGGTCAGCTCTGCTCAGAGTGCTGAGAAGCAGATGGCTCATCTTCATGGGCTGCACACTTTGGGAGTGATGGTGGCTCTGTCGCTTGTGACACTGGGTCCCTTGAGGTTGTTTTGCAACAGTGTTATTAAGAATATATTTCTGGAAGTGGTGTGTGAAACTGCTAAAAGATTGTAGGTGTTGGACAAACTGAGGGATCTGAAGCAGCAAAACCCTCAGGCTGTGGTTTAACACGAAGCCTGAGGTGTGCTGGACCAGCCCTTGCTGAAGGTGTATTTGGGACATGCAACACTGGTGAATTGCAAGGGTCTGACGAGCTGTCTAGGGGTGAGAAATCTACTCCACGTTTGGTGGTGCAATATTACAATGTTTGTGTGGTTGGATGGAATTCAGTAATCATGGAAAGACAGAAGACAAAGCTAGGGAGGAGCCTCTGCAGATCCGATTTGTGCTGATGGTAGGGACCTTTTGCTGCTCCGGATTGGTGCTGCTGAGAAGACTGTGGGGTCTGGGACCAAGGCCAGAGGGAGTAAGAGCAAGTTTCTAAATCTCAGGGTTGTGTTTTCTACTGGATATCAACAATCCTGACCTGGAAGAACCCACAGCAGCCAGTGGGAGGGAGCAGTGGCAGGGAAAGCCTTGCCTGGCAGGACGTTCCTGAGTCTCCACTGTGGCCTTGGTGTCCCTTGGAGAGCAGCATGCCGAGGTCCCAACCTTGTGACAAGGAGCTGAGGATCTCTCAGCAGCCCCTTCCCCAGACCCAGCTGCCTGCTTGGCTCACAAATGCTGCTGATGCAGCAGAGGGCAGGGCAAAGGGAGGAGGAGGTGCTGGTGAGAGTTCCTACGGGGCTGTATCTAGCAGCTCTGCCAGGATAATGTGACTGTGGTGGCCTGCCATGGTGCTGGGGTAGTTCTTAGCCCCGTGGAGATGTGACCCGCATCCAGAGCTGATGCACACAGATAGCTGAGATTTAATGGGGAGTGCCCAGACTAGCAATGCAAGGGCCTCGTTTCGCTGAGATTGAATGGAGCCTTATGGATGACAATTCATAAATCCCAAGTTATTTACTGCATGCAACCTGCCCCAAGCAGTAAATCTTATTTTCATTTACCTGAAGTTAATTTCTTTTTAGAAACAATAGGGTTGCCCATGTGCCTTTTGGAAGACATATCAGTTTGTGAACTTGTGGCTAATGGATGGTTTGGATGGGTGCCAAGACATCAGGAAATCGGCTGTACCTGCTCTGGCTAAGCTTGGAAAAACAGTCAGTGTTTAGTAATGCTATCCAAAGGCAAGTAGAAAGGTGAAGCTACAGGCAGGCAGGAAGAAAATAGCCCCTCTCACTCTGGTGTGGGCTACATGATTGATCCACAGAGGTGCTGTGCAGGAGCATGGAAGGGTTACTGTGGGAAGCAGGACACCCTCCAGCAGGGTGCAGTGAGCTGGGAAAGCAAATTGGACAAATCACTGCTGTACTTCAATGCCACAAGAGAGGAAGGGCTTAGAGACTTCGGGATGAGGACTCAGAAGTGTATTGTGTACGTCTAAATTGGATCTGTAGAAAAACATCTTCCTTGACAACCACATTGCTCCTGGAAAAGTTAAGGGTTGTATTCCTATGGACTGCAGTAGGAAAGGACAGTAATTTCTGTCCTTTCAATAATTTTGCAAATAATTTTCATAATCTCAAAACTGGATATATCTGGAGATTAAAAAATTTAAAGGCCTGGTTCTTCTGCCTTTTACACCAGTAAATTGCCATGAAATAGAAACAAAACTGTTGTCTGTATCTGTGATACTTACAGATTGAAGACAAATACTTTCTTTAAAGTCTGATCTCTGAAACAATACATTTTGCAAGATCTGATTCATTCTGTATTGAAATACAATTTGTTGCAAGCATGCCTACTTTGCTTTATGGAGCTAAATGGCCTGAGTGTTGCTGTCTGCCTGATGCACTCCTCAGGCATAACAGAATCTTCTGACAATGTCAGAAGCAGGTAAGAGAAGAAAGGCAAAGCACTTGCACTCTGTAGCCCTGTGGATAAAGCAGGACATGATGAACCCATTTTGTTCTCAACAGGAGTGCAGACTTAAAGCAGGTTGCCTGGTGTGGGGTTGGTTGCTTTTTGGTTTGGTTTCATTTTTCCCTCTTTTTATGTTTGTTGTGTTGGTTTTTTTTGGGGGGGTGGGGTTTTTTTTGGGGGGGGGGGTGTTTGGTTTTGTTTGTTTTTGTTTGGGTTTTTTGGTGGGTTTTTTTGGTGGTTTTTTCAGGAAAAGAAAACTGTCTTCAGTAGTCTGCTGCTCAGATTTATATACTTTATAGTCTTGTATACCATCAACTTTTCAGTAGTTGAACAGAACCCTCTCTGTTTCAAGTAACCAAGTGTGAATTACAATGCAGAAGCACATTAATAGACCCTGTATCTAGAAAGATACAGTTTTTGATGCACCATGAACAGCAAAGTAGACTTTCATCAGTGGAGTTCCTTGTAACACAGCTATTCATGGTCCAGGTAGAGATCTAAGTGGATCAGAAACCAAATTAGGTAGAAGTTAAGGGTTTAAACAGAGATACCAAGGTCAGACAGTGAGCATGAAGTATGAATTGTGTTCTCCAACACTACCTAGAGATCCTGCTAGCTTGGGCTGTTGTGTAGTGTGTGGGTGTCGTGTCTGTGTGGTGGAATTTCTTATCCAGCTTGGCTGAACAGACAAATCTGACCAAGTGTCACTGTTCAAACTTATACAGCCTCTCCTCTGTCCTGGGAGAAATAAATCAGGCCCTAAGGAATGCCTAAGCCTGTGCACCCTGTTGGGCCCTACCACCTTGGAGGCACATCCTGGAGGTCTGCTCAGCCTCCCTGCTCTGCCAGAGGAAGGAATTGCTGCCTTGTCCGAGGGATTTCCGTCTGTCAAACACTACAAATTCATTTTCCCTCACCAACCATTGCTGAGAATTCACTGGCGAGGTTGTTAGAGGGGATTTCACCCATTTTCAGTGTGGTTTTGCAGTCATTGTTTGAAAGGAGCTCAGCCCTGACTCATGTAGGATTTCTTCAGAGTGTTTGTGTCCCAGTGACCTGGCAGGCATGCAGGTTGTTCCCAGGGATGGTGCAATGAATGTCTTCCCATGCTCCTGTTGTTGTGTGTATAAATTTGTGTCCTGAGGCCACAAACTCACTGGAGACCCACCTCATTGCAGGCACTGTCCCAGCAAGTGGTAATTTAGCGGGTTTTTTCCCAGAAGTGATTATAAGGAAGGAATAAGACAAAGGGGAATGTGTAATTTTCCCATTATAGATGGCAAAAGGAGAATGCCTCTCTTGTTACAGATGTGCTTAACTGTCTTAGTGGGAATAATTCTTATACTGATGGTGTGGATTGCACCAGTGTTTGTACCACTTCAGCTTGGTCTCCTTCCAGGGCAAGAGAGGTACAGCAGCAGCGACAGCCTGAACACAGCACAGGCAGGGGAGGCTGTGCTGAGTGAGGCAAACCTCTATTGGACAGGTGCACTTTTCCATCTGAAAGGAAGGCACAAAATGTCTTTCTCAACCTACACAGAAAGGTGTCCTAAACCCCTTCTTCCTTTCCCTGCTGATGGATTTCATTTGGCTCAGTTATTACACCACAGCAAATTAAAGCTAAAGAAAACACAACAGCAGGGAAAACTCCCATCATCTCACAGCACGTCTTCCCTGCAGAGAGATATTTTTGACAATTCTGTTTCTTTTTTTCCTAATTAGAAGTAATGATGTGTTTTTTGGGTCAAGAAGACCTCTTTTGCTGTGAAATATTAGGCTGATTTTGACAGTGTGGCTAAAAATAGGCATGTACACACACATGTGCCTGCATGCACATGCACCAGCAGGAATAAACATGGAGTGCTCTTTGCCTAATTACAAACATACTTTCCTCTGGGGGTGGGGGAGTGCCTTTGCCTCCAGTTAGTTGTTTTTTAAGTAAATAGAGAGAGGGAGTTTTCTGAAGAACAGATGGGCTGGAATGAGGAATCGAAATATTTTCAGTCAAAGAGGGGCTGGATGATGTAATAAGCCACAGGAACAAAGTTCAGTTATTTTATGCTCTCATCCAGACCTCAGAGTGAAAATGCCTCTGTTGTTAATTTCAGATTCATCTGCTTTTGAAGCCTGGCTTTAAATGCTATTATAATATACACGGAGCTAAACTGGGCAAACAGCAATTGAGCAATGATGGAAGAATATATTTGTCAGCACTGGAAGCGTTTGGGCAGTGTTTGCACTGCAGATGATAGGCCAGAGATGCATTTGGTTACTCTGGAGGCAAAAGGGTGTACCTTGAATAACCTTAATAGAAGCCCTCAAAATTTTCCTCTGACTGAGTGAAGTGAGGTTGGCTTTTAAAGCTGCCATTTGAGGGTTCAGTAGTTGCTCATAAATACTTTGGCAAGGCTGGCTGGTTTTTGTGCTGGGATGAAATCTCTCCTGCTCCACTTCCATGCGTAGCTCCTCCTGTGAGGGCTCGTAGGTGCTCCTTGGGCTGTTGGGGCCTGGGGAGAAGCAAAGACAGAACTGATCCTGCTCTGCAGCTGCTGTGGTTTTGTTGGTGGTTATCACTGTAACCTTTGCGAAAACTGCTAATTTTAACTAACTCATTGTTATCCTGAATCGTGGACTCTTCAGACAAGGTGAAGTGTCAGCAGTCTTGAATGGTGTTCCATGAGGCAGGAAGGAGTCTTGTGCAAGGCCAAGACAGGAGAAAGAGCAGGAGAACCTGATGGAGACCTTGCTCAGGAGTGAAATTCAGTACCTCCAGTGAGGGAGAATGACTAATAAAAAAATTTAAGTTAAAATTCTAGTCATTGGAGCTGTTGGTGATGATCTCTCTGCAGCAAGCTGGCCAGTCAGCAGCTGCTGGGGGTCTCACCTTTTAGTTCAGAGCCACAGGGCTGAGATGTAACTCTGTGCTGTTCTCCCAGAGCTGCTCAGAGGAAAGCAGCAGTGGAGTTGCAATGGAAAGAGGCTAGTAGTAGGATGTGCAGAAACTCTTGCAGCTGGTCCAAGCACTGAGATTTTGCCAGCCACTGAAGAGTGCAGAGAAAAGTGGGGAGAGCATGTGCAACAATCACCCAGTGGCTCTGACAAGCTGATGGAGAAAATTAGGAAAAGAAGTGATGCAAAGAATGATAAGGACAACTGTGTGTGAAATGAAGAATTTGGGGATGGTCACATACCTGTGGAAATGTTCTCCTTGCCTCTACAGAGCTTCTTTTCAGGACTCAATTAGCTTCTATGTCAGACGGGATAAAATTCTTGCTATTTGTTTCAGTATTGATCAAATTGGTCCCAGTTGTTTGCACAGCACTGTGCTCTAGTCCTGGTTACATTTGGTTAACTCCCTTCAGAGACAAGAGCGATGCCCATGAATCAAGCAGAACAATTTATTCACCAAGAGAAGCCTAATGGATGGTTTGGACAGCCTCCAAAAGTGCAGCTCTCCCTGTCTGAGAAGCCTGAAACATTTCAGCACTTGAGAACAAAATCCAGAGATGGGCATGGCTGAGAGCTGTGCACAAAACTGACAAACTGAGGTTGCTTTTTCCTCTTTCTGCTTCCTCAGTCTCTCAGAGAGACTTGATTTCTGCAAGGGAAAGGTTTGGGATTTCAAATCCTGCCCAAGTTCCATTGCCCCAGATTCATGGCTCTACCTTCTAAAGCTCAAGGGGTTGAGGTCCAGAAAGCTTCTGAGTATTGTGATGCCTACAGTGTTTCCCAAGTCCCTGTATGGATTTAATTACTGTTTGTTTGAATCAACATGACCTAAAGTCTGAAGTGAATGTGACATCTGAAAAAAATCAGAATGCAGAATGCAGGACATTTTGAGACAGCTAAAAGAAGGTTTTGATTGATACAGGATGGTTTCAGCTGTGATTGAAAAAAAAAAAAAAAAAAAAAAGAAAAGAAAAAAAGTTCAGCCCAGTAAAGATTAGCATGAAAATGTACTTTTGAGGGGTTTAGGGTGTGTTGGGTTGACCACATCCAGCAGCTGACCTGGCCACTTGCTCTGTCCTTCCCCTAGGGAGAGTTGGGGCAGCATTGGAAGAATGAAAGTCATAAAACCTCCTGAGTGAAGATAAAGACTTTAATAACTGAAGAGGGTAGTAAGTGCTGCAAAGATGGTCTCTACCACCATCCATGACCAATGCCCAGACAGTCTCAGAGCAGCAGCTACCTTAGAAAGATTGACCTTCCCTTTGGTCCCACCTGCATCCCCTCACATCTCCCTCCACTCCCTGGGTGCTGGAGTGAGAAGCAGGGGTCTTTATGCTCTGCAGGAGCCAGAATTCTGGTGTGTTATCAACACTGATAAAATCACAGATATAAAACCCAGCACCATATGGGCTACTGGGATGAAAATTAACTCCATCCCAGCTGTATCCCATGCACTGAGGTTTGGAAGGGAGAGGGCTTTGTCAGGCTCCTGCCTTTCATCATCATCAGGAGCTGTGAGAAGAATCAAGAGGCTACACAATGTTTCCCAAAAGAGCAGTAGGAAACCACCATTAGCTGAAGTCCTGGAAAAAAAATCCAGTTTTGGCAGTTCCAGCAGTGATTTGGTTTGGTGGTAGTCACCCATGATACATGGCACAGAGCAGGGGATAGAAAAGCAATTTCTTGAGAGGATGGAGTCTGTCTGGACCATGGCAGTAGCTTTCACTTCTCTCTGTGCTGCTCTTGTGCCCAGACAGAGAACAACACTTTGTAAGGGAAGGTAACCTGGTGTTCTTTAGGAAACTGCCAGTGGGTTATTTGGGACCCATAATAATGGGGGGAGCCCATTTTAATTCTGGAACCCAGGGAGAGCCCAGTTTTCTTCTGGGAGGGTTGACTGCAGGAATGTCAATTCAAGAGGGTGTTTGTGACCATGTGCTGTCCCTTTCTAGCTTGAGTTTGTCTGGATGATGGATGCAGGGGAATAGAATGTGGGAACACTGGACAGCCAGGCAAGGTGAGGATGGGGTTCCTTCACATGGTGTTGTTAGGAGAGGTCATACTCTGAGTGATGAGAAAGCTTGAAAATTTACATGGCCAAAGGGCAGAAAGTTTCTTCTGTGTCTACACTGTGCCACAGCCATCATTCTGTGAGTTAGTGCTGACTGTTGAGGGTGTCTCTCAGAAATTGTCAGAATTGGGTGCTGATGGTCACCCATCCTTGCACAGTTTTGTTAGAAAAATGCCAAATGTACAAAATGTACAAAAGTACAAACTGATTCCAGACCAGTATGTAGCAGTGATGGTTGTGTGACAATGCAGTAGGGCAACGTGCTCAAGTGGGGAAATCTTCACCCAGACATTGTAAGGGCTCCTTAGAAGCCCAGGGGTGTCTGCTGCTCCATCCTTTGGCTGCTGACAGAAGAGACCTCGTGCTAATTGCAAATTCCTTGGAAGGAGACAGCACCAGCAGAAATACACACTAAGAGAAAATACAGGAGAAAAGGCAGGTGTGTGGTATGAAGCCTTGAGTAGCTGCCAGAAAGCTGATCTATGTATTTAATCACCTGGAGGAGTCCCAGAGCCTGTGTGGCTCAGTGAGGGTCCCCCGAGATGGAAGCATTGCTGTGCCTGTAAGTAATATTCCTGTTTACTCCCACTGGTGCTTTATGTAACAATCCTCTGCCCGTGACTGCCTGTCAGAGCTGCAGTAACTTTCCTTTTGATAGATGTCTTCACACTGGAGGGGAACTGTGGGGATTCCAGTGTGAAATGGCCACCAGCTGGAACAGTGACCCTGTCTGTGCTGTCTTCTAGAGGAGCATGGAGGCTTGAAGGTGGATGATGGAGATCCAGCCACTGAGCACTGGACTTATTTTTCCTGGATGTTTTTGTACCTGAAGTAGAATTATGAGAGCAAGAATCTCTTCCTTTGGGAGACTCTGTGATCAGTCAGATGCTTCCAGAGTTTTTGCATTAAAATACAAAGTGGAAATCCTATAATAATAATCTTGGCTGCTTTCTTTACATGGTGTTTTCCGACTTCTTTGCTGTGTTGTATTTCCATTGACTTGTAGAAGGTAAGGCTGTCTGTGTTAGGGAGATGATGCAGAGTCAAATGTGCAAGTGTGTCCTTTGTATTGAAGAAGCGATGATTATACTCCAGCCACCCCACCCTGCAGCTCAAATCAGCCACTCATGTAGCAGCAGCAAATAGAGGGATATTTAAGTTGCCTTGAATCACTAAGAAATAAAGCCTATTTCAGTCCCTATCTGCAGATAATTCTGAGTATTTTTCCCTTTTTGTGAGAGGTGGAAGGGGCAGCACAGTTAAAGAAATGTTGGGGTTCAGTGGTCCAGTGTCTTGTTGCAGGACAGAACGTGAAAATTGCAGCAGCATCTTAATTCAAGGTGTCAGTGACTAAGTTCCTGTCAGGAAAGCTATTTTGAGGATGCAGCAAATTCATCTTCCAGGACTTGCAGAGTTCATGGCTCAGCTCGCATTTAATGAACAGCAAAGTTTGTGGTCAACACTGTAGGCTCTGAATCTTTTCAAATCTTCTACCTTGTTCGGAGATTTAGCAGGACGAAACTCTCCCTGAATAATTTAGAGCCACCTCCCTTGAATGTTCAGTGGAGGAAGAGAAACTGCAGCTAAAACCTGACCGTGTTTAGAAGAACTCTAATTATTTATGTCCTTTTTATGGACTGCTGCTGCCAACAGCTTTTGCTCACTTTGCGGTTGTGGGTCGCAGTGCCTGCTGCTGCTGTGTGTTCAGCTGGGCTAACACCACATGCCATATTCCATGAATAAATTCCCTTGATCAGAAATCAGAATTTATTTCAGCTGTGTTTATTTCTCTCTTCATCTGCACTGTCTCCATCCATCCACCAGCCCCCCACTAAGACCTATTACTCGCTTTTTCTTCAGACTAACACGGTCTGAAAATGCAGTTGCTTTTCATTTCATGCATGTGAGCAGACCTCTGAAAGTCTTCACTGTTTTCACACCCCTTCCTCATGTCTTCCCACCAAGCTGTTTTGAGATGTGTCAAGGGATAATCCTGAGTTGTGTTCATCTGTTCCAGAAAATGTGAGGTCTTGGCTATACTGTGAACACCTGCCCAAAATAGGACACCAAAGGCTGTTACACCCACCAAATGCTGCCTCATCTGGATATAGATGTGCTTTGTACTGCCAGAATATAAAGAAAAAAATATCCCTTTGTGAAGACACAGACATAAAGCATAACACAAGCCATTTTTGTTAAAAAAAAAAAGGAAAGGGGGATGGTATTGTATGGGTGTGGCTGTATCCACACATGGGATTGTTTCCAGCACAACTCCATCAGTGAAGGATCACACCTCTCCATGTCCCTGCCTCACAGAGCTCTCCTGGCAGAAATGCTCTTATGTACGTCACAGTTGTTGCCTGATTTTTCTCTTTAAAAGGACTCTGCTGATGGGAAATGGAGAGTGAGAGACCTGCTGTGAATTCCTCTGCTTCACCCACAGAATAGCTCCCGTGGGAGAGCCGAGACTGATAAATGGGGTGTGAGTTTGAGATAATGGTCCCCTGACAAAAGTCCACATTGGCTGCAATGGTGTGAATCCAGGCTGCTCTTGTCTCTCTGGTATTGTCTCAGTTACATGATTCTCCTTAAAGCTGGAGCACAGCCAGGCATGTTTGGTCCTCCTTGGGAGAAGAGAGACGTTGTGTGGTCCCAGCTCTCTGGGTCAGTCCTGAAATTCATCCTTGCTTCAAGGCTGCATTGGCTGTTTCAGGCTTGCTAGTGGCCACCTGGCTTTCTTGAATTTAGAAGAATCAAAGGAATCACCTGCAAAATCACCCAGTGACACAGTTTCCTGTTGAAAAGCCACCTGGGCTCAAGCTTGTTTTGGGTCCACATTAATTTCAAATATATCTTTAAATGTTTTTATGGTCATGCTGAGATAATCCTACAGCAGGTGTAGGATAAGGCCCACTCCTGCCCTGGGCAGCTCAGAGTTGGGATTGATGCTCAGTGAATCATTGATGTAGAATTGAAACTATTGGCAAAATAGCTCTGTTTTCCAACTCTCTTCACCACAACGAAGCTCCTCTTGTCCTCCTGCCTCTGAAAGGGCCATTTCCTTTACAGTGCATAGGCTGGGAGGTGCTGTCCATGCTGTCTTCAAAGGAGACACTTTCCTGCTGCATCTCCCAGGATTCTGAAGCCATTTGTTCCCAAGTGTGTCTCCTCATTATCCACACCAATATATATATACCTTTTCTTTGATCCTGCCAGCATCCTGATGCCAGAGAAGCTTTTCTGCACCTGTTTTCAAAGTCATTTTACTCGGTTTCTTTGATGTGCCAAAACATTCACCAAAACCTCCTATTCTTGCACTTAAGGTCTGGTCAAATACTGTGTTAGCTCAGTTTATTCAAGTTGTATCTTATATTTCATTGCACAAGTTTTGTATTCAATTACCCATAATTTGGATGGCTGCAAAATTCCCAATATGCAAATGTCCTATATTTGGCAAAATTGGACTGGAAATCTCATTAGACCAGGCTTTTATGTTCTGTCCCTGACTTCCCTTCCAAATAAGCTGTCTTCAAAGCACTTTATAGTAATTCTCTTGGGGTTTTTTGATTTTCTATTCTTGCTTTTCCTCAGGACAGAAAAAAAGAGGAAAAATATGCTGAAAAATGACAAATGCTAAAATAATTTGCACATGTGATTTTTTTCCAACCTTCTGCAGAAGTTTGCTCCAGATCAAAGTTCAGGTCATTCCCCAGTGCCTGAGGTTTTTTATTTTCCATGGTTACAGCACAGAGGATGATGGAAGTAATATGAAGTGATCCCAGTGCCTGTTTGGACAATACTTGGATCAGTAAAAATGTGCTCCGTGTTTTCCAAATATAAAAAGCCAAAAGAAACCACCTTGAGGTACCATGTGATGTTGTTTGCTTTGACCCAGGATAGCTAAAATGAAAGGTCTCTCTGAACAGAGGGTGTTCAAAACCATCCCATCTTTTTGCATGTGTGAGTGAGGAAGGAAATGTGGTGTTTGCAGGGGCATGTTGGGCTTCAGCTCCTCTGTTTGCCTCTGTGTGTCCAGACAGAATTTCCCCAATGAAATGGCTTTGATTGCTCTAGTCTAGATTTTAAATAGAGAGCTCTTCTCCCAAATTACACAAACTGAACCTTTTGTTGGAAATGTCAGTAAGCAGGACAGGAGCTGGGGGTGGTCTTTCCAGACTCACTCCTCCCATGAAGTCTCCTATGTTAGATTTGAGGGAGGCTGTCAGAGTCCTGTGAGAGGCCTGTGGGCAAATTCTGAATATAAAAATGTGAGGCTGCTGTTGTTTTTTCTAATTTTGATGGGAATGTTCTTGCATGCAAGGTTCCTCTGCGGTTTGGGACAGTTTGAGGCTGGATCACAGGTACCAGTAGCAATGAGCAGTGCTCAGCTGGAACCTCAGAGCTGCTAAAACAGGAATAAATCTACTTTTTTTCCTACCTGCTTTCCTTGTGACAGTACTGTGAGATCTGGGAATGAAGAGCACTGCTGGGAGTCAGAACTTTGTACAAACACCAGGCTGATGTGCTGGGGAGCTGTGGGCTGCTGGACAGCCACTGGAACTGAGAGCCTCTTGCTCACCCTCTGTGCAGTCTGAGAGGTCAGTCCCAAGTGTGAGCACAGCTTTCACCAGCACTGTGTAGGGACAAGCTCTGCTCTTGTTGCACAGGCTGCCTGCTCCCACCAGCTGCCACCAGAGCCATGCTGTGGCATGGTGGATCAGAGTGGTGGGACTGGATTCAGTTTTCATCTTTTAAGAGAAAGAGGCATTAGCTTCTTTGTTCAGGAGCCATTAATTAGCAATTAGTGGTTCAGTGGCCCAAACTCAAGGCTTTGCTGTCTGGTTTAGTTCACTCCAAATTGCTCAAATATCTTAGTATGCACTGGAAGGATAGGCCATTGGCTTGTTATTTTATCTTATTTTCTTTTTTTTTTTAATTTTTATTTTTTTAAGCTCTGAGACATTCTTGCTTTAGACCTGGAGGGTTCTTTTTTCTGTGATTACTGCTTATGATGCAGAGAATGGTCCTTAGGGTTAATGGCTGAATCCAAACAGTGTCCTCTGCTGCCTGTGCACCAGGGTGTGCTCAAGTGTTCATTGCTTTATTTTACAACCACAATTTTTTCTAAACTTAGCAGAGCATGCACTTTGTCAGGAACTGTCCCCATGCCAAGTTTCAGGTTTCAAAGTATAGCCATTTTTGAGCTATTCCCTGCTTCTTTCCTTCTGTGTGTCTCCCTCGCATTGCACACAAAACTTTCTTTTTAATGTAGAAAATTATATTTTTTCCACCCATTTGTAACTTGAAACATCTGAAGAGGTTTTGCTCCAAGTTTATATTTAAAAAAAATAATGAAAGCCAATGCTGGCAGAGAAAGCAGTGTGAAAAGCTGCAGCTCAGAAAATTCAAGAACATTATGGGCATTTGCAGGGGAGGAGGAAAATGGAAGTCCTTGCAGCCCGTCTTAACAGGAGTCATGTGTGATATTCAACAGGATTAAAGCTGCTGTAGCACTGAGCAGTACTCCTGTTTGGGCAGCCTAATGTGCTTTTAAAGTGATGGGAATTATTTGCTGGCAGTCCAGCCAGTTGTTGTGATCCAGCACATTCAAAAGTACTGTGATGGCTGAGCATTTATATATTTGAAGATCTATCTGGGAGGACTGTTCTGTGAGTTTCTGGCCCATGAACAGTTACAAACATCTGGGCTTTCTTTGTGCTAACATTGTCAAGTCAGAAGCCTTTTGGACAACTCCATCTGGCCTGGCAGAATCTTCCACTGCTCCCTGACACCATGGGGTTTATTTACTGACTGTCCCCCTGGAGAAAACTGGGCATTTAGGCTGGGTCTAGGTTGTTTAGAGACTGATAGGTTCAATTTAAATCTATTTTAAGAGGACTACTATTAAAATACATCTAGACATAGGATAATTTTTCTTATGTCTTTGTTTTAGTCTTGGCATGGCCATAGATTTTGGTGACCTGGTGTGGCTGCTGGTCAAGGCACCAAGCTAGCCTTTGATTTTTGTCAGAAAGTGAAGTTTTTCCACTTCAATATCCCATGAGCCAGATGCTACCATCTGCTGCAGATTCTCCTCCCCTCCTGCCCTGTCCTCTGAAGCCCCCTCAGAAGTTGTTTTATGAATAATGACATACCTGAATTTCCAACTGTGCATATCTTTTGTGGATTTTGCTGATCTCCAGCAAAAAGTTCATCTTTCAGCCACCACACCATTGGCTATGTGGTTGAAAGTATGACATCTGTAAGACAGGACTAGGAAGCAGATTTTGGACTAGGACATACAACATCTGTTTGCTTTCTATGTAACAGGAAAGGTTCTTGACGGTAATCTGTAATGCCAGGGTGAGGGTGACAACTTGGCTCCACAGCAGAACCCAGCATCTCCCAGATAGGATGCTCCTGTGTGCCCCTTGTTCGTTTGACTCTGCAGATCTCAAGCTTCTCAAATTACATTCTTTAGTGCTCTTAGGGATTGTGAATCCAGAGTTATGGATTCATTTTCGTGCACAAGGATTTGAGGTGCTGAGCAGCTACTCCTTGCTCTAATGCCAACTACAATGAGACGTGGCTCTGAATCAAAGCCACAAGTTGGCCAGCTTCCTCTTTGGGGACATCTTTGCCTGTTACTAGTTCCAAATATTATGTCTGGCTTGAAATTTTGTGATTAGGCAAATTAAATTCCTAGTTCTGAATGGGGCAGGAATTTGTAAAAATGTAGAACTAGAGCAGAATCTAAAATGGCCTGATTGCAACTTTGGGTTTAAGCAAAGCTTCAGCTGGAAAAGAGGTAGACCTTCAGGGACCAAATTGTAGGTTCAGGGTCCTGAAAGGGATGATTCAACATTTCATCTTTGGGTCTGACAGGATTTGTTTGGGTGCAACCCATCTATTATGCATGAGCATGAAAGATCCTGTGTACTTTCCATAAAAATCTTCTTCCACTTGAGACTGTTTCAGGCTTTTGGCCATTGAAACGTTTGTAAATTTAAAAACAATCTGCTGATTTTCTTTAAACCAGCCTTGTTTGGTGTGTTCCTCAGTTTTGTACTGCTTTGAGTTGTGTGTGGGCACTGTGTTTAGAGAAAAAAAAGAAAAATCCAAGAATATTATTGTTATCACTGAAGACAAATTCCTAGAAACGGTGCCATGGTGTAGTAAATGCCATGTAAACCCAGAGTAACAAAATGTTCTTTCATCAACCACCTACCACAACACAAACCTGCACTTTCAGGTGTGAAGGCAGTCGTGCACCATACACGGCGTGCAGTTTCTGTGGCAGGCTGATGGAACGCTGCACCTTGTTATTCCCAACCTTGCGTCCTTAGGACACGCTGGGTTAGATACAGGAGGTGCCTTTGTGGCCTGGTGTCCGTAAATGGCCTCATTTGCTTTGGCCTGGCTGCCCGTTGACATCTGCTTCTTGCTAATTAAGCACAGATTAAAAGGTGATCACCCTGCTACTTATCTTTGCAGCCCGGGGGGTGGTGCCAGTCGTGGTGTGTTTGACATGCCAGGGAGCCGGGAGCCTCTCATCCCACACCAGTCACCCTGGGTCGCCGTGCCCACCACACAGCTCTATTTCAACTCGTTAAATAGACTTAATAAATAAATAGCACCTTCCAAACGTGTAGGCGGCTTGTCTAGCACAGCACTGGCCCTTCCAAACACGCTCTGAAGCCAAAACCGAGTGTTCAGCGTGGCCAGGATTTATCATTAGAGCCGTACGGGCTAGAAAGCGTGTTTGTGGCCGGCGTGCCAGCTTGCCTGAATAGCCCATAGTGTAATTTCCCTCTTTCCTTGGTGGGAGGAGCTGCCAAAAATAGCAAGCCAAGAATTTGTTCGTGTTATTTCTGGGACTGCACCAGGAACTGACATCAGGAGGAGAGGAGAGAAAAAGCGAGCAGTGTGACAAGTTTAGGGTCCATGGTTGTTTGGGTTTTCATGTTGCTGTGAGGCCACTGGAAGGGTCCAGTAGCCACATCCTGCCTGTGCCCACTCCCCCATGTGAGACTCTCCCCAGGCCCTGGTGGCTTGAGTGAGATTTCTCGAGCCTCTGCTCTCTCTTGGGGCAGCTGTGCTGGGCCCAAGGTATGGGACTGAGCCAGGGAGCCTGTTCTGTGCTTCTGAGGAGCAGCCATGGCCCCCCACGGCCACAGGACTGTGGAAGGAGTGAAGTGTTAGCTCCTGGGCCTGAGAAAAGGCAGGAATGAGCCCCAGCTGAATCAGCCTTCACAAAAGCCTGTGACTCAAGCTGTGACTTCTGTGTGGAAAGGGCTGTTTGTGTGATACGAGACATCACAGCCCTGGACAGCTGGGTGGGATCCTGGGCTGGAGATGGAACTGCACTCCCCCACTGCTGCTGCATCCAGACCTGGGCAGCCCTTGGCCATGGAGTTATTTCTGAGACCAGCAGAAAACTTTAGCTTATTGCTAGGCAGCAAAAAGGAGGTTGAAAATAATGTTATGCTGGTCTTACCTTATATTTCCTGTGTTATCTGTCCCTTCTTTTCTCCTCCCTTCCTTGCTATCAGCCTGTACCCATTGGAAGTAGCATTGTATTCTGTGGCCACAGCAGCTCTGGCTGGCAGCAGCCCTGGCACGTGCCATCACCTGCCCAGGGAAAAGGTTGGGAATGTGTAGAAAGCTGAGGTTACCCAGGGCTGGGTGACAGGACATGGGGAAAAGCTCTGTTGTTCTTGCTGGAGAGAGAAGTGAAAGATGCTCATGGTAAGAAGGGAGGATCTCAAGCAGTGGTGTTGACAGTGTAGAAACGTGGCCTGCAAATGAGAGTGGTAAATCAAGCTTCGTTAGTGTTGCTGCTGAAATCACCACTTTGTCAGCCTGAATGGATCCGTACGAGGGTGTCAGATGCATCGAGAAGATCAGAGCTGCCTCTGTGCACTAAGGAAATAGCTGTGTCCCTCCTTCACAAGCTCTAGGCCAACTCCCTGGCCTGTGATGGAGCTAATTTGGCATCTGAGTCCTGGGTTCAGAGGCACTGGCCTCACAAAGGTCTGTTTAGCTGCCTGACTTCTCTCCGAATGGCTGTTTGCTCACTGTCTGTGCTTGCATTTATCACTATCTCTACCTAAGAGTGCACCATGCTACGATGAAGAGGCTACTGAGTGTAAACCCTAGGGAAGGAATAAACTTCTGTGTTGTCTGTTGTGGAACAGGCAGAGAAAGAGGTCAGTTGCAGCTTTGGTCTACCCTTGCTTCACCAAAATTCATTGTGCTCTCAAGGCTGGTCCCTGTGCTGTATCAGTGGCTGTTTGAACATCCCGGTGGGAGGCACCAAGATTTACCAATGCAGAGAAATTAAGGAATGTTTGTTCATGTTTGACTGTGGTGATTAATGACATGGTGATGTCCATTTTACAAGGGCTATGACTGGAGCTCAACAGTGCGGCTGCTGTGATGGGAGATCCACCTGGCTTTGCAGAGCTGAGAGTCTCTAACAGTGAAGCCAGGCAAAGGATGCTGGTGTTGGAGAAAGGACAAAAGTTGAGGCAAAAGCACCTCCACATCCTGCATAACACAGCAAGCAGGGCTGGGACAATAAAGTAGCTGGTCTTGTTCAGTGTCCTAGGTGAAAATATTCAAGGCAAAACCTATCCTCTCTGTTAGCCAGAGAGGCTGTGGATGTCCCATCCCTGGAAGTGTTCAGGGTCAGGCTGGATGGGGCCCTGAGCAGCCTGGTCCGGTGGGTGGCATCCCTGCCCAAGGCAGGGGGTTGGAACAATACGGTCTTTAAGGTCTCTTCCAACCCAAACCATTCCATGATTCCACATTCCTGTAGGCTGAGTTTCTGGACAATGCCAGTTTCTCCTGAATCCTGTATTTTGTCATAGTTAGTCCTGCTAGAATCAGACAAAGCAGCTACAGAGGGGAACAGCCCTCACTGTAATTAAGGAGATCAGCATCTGACACTAATCCAGGGGAAATCAGTCTAGGCTACATCAGGTAACAGGAGCTGGGGATGATGGGTTTGCCTGCATCTTCTCCCTGAAAAGGTCACTTTCACCTGTCATCCCATTTGCTTTCCTCTGTGTATCAGATCTTGCAAAAGAAAGCATAGAGTACTTTTAATTTGAGGCAGCATTACAGTTCAAAATGTACTTGATCTTTATTTCACCCTGTTTAGAGTAGATTGAGCAAAGTATTACAGCTAACAGGATTTTTTTTAAGAGAACGCTCCTGGTGCAACTCCACTGATAATTTGATCATTTAAGCATTTTTAAGATCTGAAAATGACAGTTTGCCTTTTCTACATTATAAAAGGGATGTCTTCAAGGTGCCAAGCAACACATTCAAGGGGAATACCATTGTTTGGTTTTAACTTCTGCCCTGATATTAAAGAGATGAAGTAGAGAAGTGGGACATTTCATCATCTTAAAAAAAAAAAAATGCAGTAGACTTTAAAAATTCACAGAATTAATTACTGCAGTGAAAATAAATCATCATCATCAACCTATAACTGGGTCATTCACCAGTTACAGGAATCAAAGAATTTCAAGGCAGAGCTCACCCCATGTATTAACTCATCAGGATTGCTTGTTTAACGTGTTGCTGCCATTCCCATTACTGGCACACAAGAGAACTTGCTGCAGGTGGCCCAGCAAAATGTTTTCGTATTTTTTAGATTCACGGGAACTTTTTGTCTAAGCTACACAGTGGAACAACTGCACTGTACAAAACGCAGCATCTCATCCAGGCACGGCCTTGGAAAGCCGCAGTTCTTCTTTGGCAGTAAAGGCCAGCCAGTCAGTCCATAACTTGAGAGCTGCTGATGATCTACCAGTGTGCAGGATCCCAAACTGTAAGACCAAGTGGGGAGGAGAGAATTTGGGAAGCTGAGAGCAGGGATGCAATTTTCCTGCACAACTTTCTGGTGTGAGTTAACAGGACCCCTCAGCCAACAGAGGTGTGCTTCCAAACCACTCTCATTGACAAAGGCATTTAAAACCTGAATTCAATAGGATGGCAGAAGGCTAAAAATGTTAATCAGGAATATTTAGTCAAGCACAAAAAATGATTGACAAACAGCTAATGTCAGGGAATACCTTATGGAGCAAGGTATGAGGTGACCAGGTTAAACTGCTTTGTTCATTGTGGTGACTGAATCCCTTTGCTTCAGATTCAATATTAAATCTCCATGTGAAATCCCTTACAAATAAAATAGGTACCTACATCTCCTGAAACTGCTGGTCTGCTTCAGGACCAGCTATGACCTGGAAAGGTAAGTATTGTTGTAGTTACTTTTTTTCCCAATTCCAGATACTTTTCCTAAAGGATGTCAGGGTGGTAGCCAGCTGTAGTACTTCAAACATAGCAGAGGTAGGAAGACCTCTATAGAGAATCATCAGAGCTGAAACTCAGATCTGCTTTTCCACTTGGTTTAATTAAGATGTGAGGTTGTAGCATCCTTCAGTTAGAATCCTGTTGAACCCCTCTGAGATGCACAAATGTGAGTTCATGGCTGGCCATCAGTGACACAAGCACTGCAGCTCAGCAGTCTCTTGGGCCCTCAGGAAAGCATCCTGCAACCAAAATTCTGTACAGAGAGAACAAGAACAGTCAATAATAAAGAAATCAATACCCCCGGAGCCTGCATTTGGGTTTGAAAGCACTGTTTGGGATGGTTTTCCTCATCAGAGATCTGTTTTTTCCAGCACAAGCCAAAATCTGCTTTTCTGTCCAGGCAGCTTAGCTAGCAGGGAAATGGGAGCAGCCTTTTTGTCCTGTGCTTTCATGTCTAGGTATTTTACAGGTAATTCTCGCATTGGAAACCCAAGGTTGCATGGTTCAATCCATAAGGACAGAAGAGAAAACCCAGTGCGCATTCTGCTCCTCCAGGGCAAGTAAAGGCCCTTGTTTTAGGAGATGGCATGGCTAGCTGGCTAACTGGGAAAGCTTTTATCTGAACAGGCCAGAGCAGATTTTGTTCTGCAAAGCTGAAATGGGGCCTCTGGAGAGGAAGATAAAACTCTGTATGCTTAGGCAGGGAGCTGCCAGAGGATTTTCTGGCTGGGGGCTCTCATCTTTCAACACATCCTCACCCAGGAGAGGTAACCAGGAGACCAAGGACCACACGAGCTGACATTATTTCCCTACTGATCCTTTTCAGTTCTGGATAAGGCTGGCCAGCTTGCTCTGTTGTGACTGCTTTAATTGGTTCCCTGTAAGGTCCCTAGACTTTGTACTTTCCCTGTAGAGCCAAGCTCATTCAAAAATCCACACAAACCAAAACAAATCTTTCATCTCTTCCCTGGACTTTCCCCCTGTTGCATACTCCCAAGTGGTTTGGTGGTGAACCTTTCCTCCTAGCACGAATCCCTTGCTCCAGGCAAACTCTCTGTGACTCAGTGCGAGTTTCCCAGGCTAAGAACCGAGTCAGGACAGGACGATGCAGTGACAATAGAAGCCATAACCTGTTTTTTTTAGCCCCTACTTAGATTGTGAGTGAAGTGGGAGCTGCTGCAAGCCAAGGCTCCCGTTTCTCACAGAACCTTGGTGGTGGCATCAGTCCAGGGTGTGGCTGGTGCTGGTGGAAGTGCTGGTGCTTCAGAGTTGATGTTAGAGGAGAAGGACACGTAGAGCATCACGTAAACCCCTCGTTGTGTGTGCAGGCATAACGAGGGATGTTGTAGATTAACCAGGGTGACGTATCCTCATAGGAAACAATGGGCCTGGCACTCTTTCCTCTGGACAGATAAAGGAGCAGATAAAGACATTGTGCCAGACCTCTGTTAGAGGAAGGGCTTTCAGGCTGACAAAGTCATTGAAATATATCAGATTGAAACACTTGTCCTCTTTCCTATTCCACAGCAACTCAGGACAGCCTTACTTTGTTTGAGTCCCATTACTGGAATTTCTGGGGAGAGTTCATGCATGTGTTGCTCACACCATTTTCCTGTTTGTGCCTAGAGAGAGGGGATTGAAAGTCAAGAACCTTCTGCAGTCCCATTACTGTGCCTGAGAGTTTCTTAGTGTAAGGCAGTATTTATTTCAATGCAATGATAAGTAAAGAAGCCAAGGATTTTCTAATTCTATTTTTTTTTCTCAGTTCAACCCGTTTGTTGTTTTTTTTTTTTTTTTGTTAATTCCATTTAATTAGGTTTACTTTAGAAAAAAAAAAAAAGGAAACAAATTTGAACTCAGAAGGAAAGCACAGATTTCACACACGCCCCCTATTTTTTCATTCTAATTTTTGACATTTTGACTCTTGTCCAGCATCTCTAAACATGGACCAGCTCTCCCAGGTGTTTCCTTGCCTGCAGAGGCTGAGGGCTGCTGCCCTTGCTCATCACAAACAGCAATTGTGACATTGCACACCACTCAGCTCTTGTTGAGACCAGACTCACCACATGACCCAGCAGAAGCAGCAAGAGGAAAGTTATAACAAGGGGACAAAAGAAAGGTGTATTCAGCAGCAGTAAAGAATGTGCAGGAATATGACAGTCATGCAAATCTTGCAGTGAAAATGCTGCCTGCTTTCGGGGTAGTTGCAGTGGGAAGAGCAGCTCTGGAATACAGGGTGTTGCTCCAGAGGCAAAGCCAGTGAAGGGCAGCACTGAAGCCCATGTGGTGTTGCCCCTCTCCTTCAGGTAATGGTGGGGGCTCTATGTGAGCTGTCACTTTAGGACACCCCTCTCTGGCCTTCCTCACAGTCCTGTTTATCTCCTCTCTAAACATTCCCTCTGTCACCAAGTGTATCTTTGATGATGGTCCAAAGTTCATATCCGCTCTCATTTTTAAACTTCATGTCCTGTGGCCGAGCTTGCTGAGCTCATTACGTGTGCACCAGGCTTCAAGCACGTAGGCCAGCTCCTCTTCTCTTTACTGGGTGACTGATTAGCAGCAGCAGGACAGCCCAGCAAGGAAGGGACAGCTCTCAATGCCAAGCAGTCAACAGGGTTTGTTTTTGCACCATGCCCTAGAGGCATTCCATAGGCACTGCGTTTTCCATAGGCTGATGAGAGAATAAAATGTTCTGCAGCTGACAGAAAACATTTTCAAGGTGTGGTTATGAGTCACGGTCCTGTATTTTATCTTGTGACCTGGCCCAGCTTTGCCTCTCTCACGAAAGTGAAAGGTGGGCAGAGTCCCTTGTATTCCTTGGGTGAACTTTCATGGACACCAAAACCAGAAGGATTTTCCCCAAAGTTCCTAGATCTATGTGGCTTTAGTCCCCACTGAAACCTTGGGAAATGGAACTTTGCACATAGATTTCCAGCTCTCTCTCTCTCCCTATTTTACATGGATATTTAACTTTGTGTTAATAGTTCTCAGACACCGTATTTTGTACTAATGAGCTCCAATCCTTATTACAAGGAGCAGAACGGAACTGCATAAAGTGCCAAAGGAATAATTATTCTCACACTTGAGCAGCAGACTGACAGAGACAAGTCCTGCTCAACCTAACAAGCTCCTGGAGCAGGAAGTGTTGTAGTGTGTTACTGGGAAAAGCTGAGCTGCAAGAGGTAGAGAGTATTTCTGAGCTTCCCAGAGACTGACACCTACTTGAAATGAAAACCATAGGGAAACAGGAAAACATTAGCAAATCAAAGTGTATTCTTCACTTGGGATAGCTTCTGCCTTCAGGGACAGATGGATTTTGGGCACCAGTTTTGTGCAGTATCATTTTTTTTTCTCCACAATTGGTAAAGAAAATAAAGTTAAGACTGCAGTTAAGCAGAGGAAACCTCACCTGGCCCAAACAGAAAAATACAATTTTTGCCGTTAGCAGCTCACACGGTGAATATTTGATTTGGCTAATAAACACAGAGAAGTTGTTAAATTATTTATCTGCTCTGTGTACTGAGCATTTGTTGCTAAGCTGCTCAGTATTTAAACACCCAACTCTCCAGCACACAGCTCTGCCGAGCCAGAGCGTGGAGGCTCGATATACAGTGTGTCCCACTGATCTTTTTGGGGAAAGGTGGCAAACATCCCAGCAGCGAGGATGGCTCATGGATGGCCAGCTGTGATCCGTAGGTGGCCACTGTGAGCCCTCAGTGCACGTGGGCCGTTGCTGGGTTTGGCTGAACAGCATTGCCCAGTGACTTCCAGTGCCACTGGGATTGTGCTGGCTGCAGGTTGCACAGGGTGCCTCTGGGGAGGCAATTTATTATGTTTACAATCAAATTTTGGGGTTTTTATTATGTTTTTGTAAATACTGTTAGACTACCAATAAATTGCCAGGCTTTGCCCACAGATCTTAATAGCAACATGTGGGCAAGAGAAAACTGCTTTAAAATATATTTGTCCTAAGAAGAACCAAGCAAGTGAACAAAAATCCAGCCAGTGATTATTTGTGGTTTAAAGGGAACTCAAGGTATGAGTTTCTTGAGCAAAGCTCTTGGGTTTTGGTGAACCTGGGGTTTTTGCATTGACTTGACTCCAGTTTCTGGAGCCGTGTCCTGACAGGGTGGCCCTAGATCTGGATATGAGATCCTGACTGCTCTGAATCACTGTCTCCAGTACAGGTTATTGTATTGCAGTGTTTTCACCCTCTGAGTGTTCCCACATAACCAGAGGTGTCTCTCGAGGCTCCACAGAGGTGGGATTTTCCAAAAGAATCACTCAGTAGATCCATATATAGCCAAGAACAAGCTGCCCCCTAGCCCAGGGTGTGCTTGGGCGTGACTTTGCTGTGCAGTTTCTCAGGCACAGTGGGAGGGCCATCATCACTTTGAAATCTCTTCTGCTTTAAGGGCTGAAGTAAAGAGATGCACACAATTGGTTGTCAGCATGGATTTCCTGGTTCTAAACCTGGGGCTTGCACTGCTTGTGCTCCACAGCTGTTTACTGACACTTTTCTTGGTTGATGTGGTCACAGCCACAGGGGGTTCTCACAGCACTGCTGGCAAAACAGCAGCAGGACAGAGATGACACCTTCACCAGGGGCTGAATTCCTCCCTGCAGTGCCAGGGGCCATCTGGTGTCCTGTGTGTCCACATGGATGGATGGATCACTTGTGCTCCAAGCTCCTGCCAATGCTCCAGTGCCAGCCTGGGAACCAGACTGGCCCCAGTGGTGTAGGCTCCACTTCCAGGGCAGAATTCCCACAGCTGAAGTGGGTATCTACTGTGTCAGCAGTAGGAATCAATCCATGGAAATCTGTAGTCTGCAATTCTTGAGTTTATTGTGGCTGGAGAAACAAGCTCCCTAAATGGTTGGTTTGGTGGATGGAGCTTAAAGCATTATTTTATCTTTTGTCACCCTCTTTAGTCATACACCTGGCAGCTGTAGGACACCTGGGAATGCCAATGACCAACTGTGCATACAGGAGTCCTTGGTGTGCCTCAAGGGTTGGATTTATTGAATAAAAGGTAGGAGATGTAAATAACCTTTACTCTTTGTATTTAAGAGTGGCTAGGGTTTGGTTTTTAAGTTCTGTGCCCCTCAAGGATATTTTTCCCCCCAGCAAGGACTTGCTAGTGAGTTGAATTGTGTTCTCAGATTTCAAATCAAACTATTTGTTGATGTCATGAAAATTATTCCTTAAGCTGTGTGAAACCCTCAAAAATGTAACTAATTTCCTCAGTTCACTCAACGCCCATCACTCAGCAAACTGTGGCTGGAAACCAAGTGGCAAACCAGCTTGGGACTATTTTTGCTTTTTGTATGAATGTTCTGTTTGAATGTTTTTTGGGTTGGGTTCTTGGTTTGTTTTTTTTTACCTTTTTTGTAGACTTTTTATATGTTTCTGTGATCATTCCAGCAGCAATGTTTCTGCTACATGATTTTCTCACAGCAAATTAAGTGTGTTTGTGCAAATTTTCTCTGAACATCGGCTCCATATCGCATGTTCCCTACGATGCCTTGCAGGCTGCGAGTGCAGAGCCACCAAAACAGGGAACACGAGCGGTATTGGGGCTTTAAAAATTGTTCAATATGGAACAAATTTCTAAATTTGATCATGAGCTATCTGAAATTCACTATTTGCAAGGCATTCCTTGAAATAGGCTTGTACAAGGCAGCAACATTTCAAGGAACAAATTCATTTAAAGATTTGGTGAGATACATTTGAGCTCTCAGCAGGAGGAACACGACTCATCTGGTTGTTTCCTGGTGGAAAGTCATTCATGTTTCAGTTATTGTGGTGTCTCACTCCTTTGTACAGGAATATTTCATACCAATTTTAGTCCTCTAGTAGTGTATATAGAGCACAGTTTTAGACCATTTTGAGATAAATAGGTCTGTGTGGCTTTTTAACAAGGACCTCTAGGAACCTTACAAATACTGATTATGGATTATGTTTTCCATTCCACCTGGGAAGTCCACGTGAGTGGTTGGGTTCAGATTTACAATGAAAAGTTTGTTCTCATAAGAGGCATCTGATCTGCCTGGCATCATCACTAGTGTCTCAAGGCCAAGGTATCCTCAGGTATCCTCACCTTGTGCTTTCTCTCCCAACTTTATCCATGACCTCAAGGTTTTCTCACATGCACCCTGAGAAGGAAATGTTTGTGTGTCCCATGTTTGCCAAAGACAACAGCTGTCATCAGCACCATATTAATATTTCATAGGCAAACAGAATTGGCAGAGATGGTTCTGCAAGCCCTGGCAGCTCCTTGGTGGACAATTTTTCAGGTTCTTTGCTTAACCTAAGCTTTGCCTAATGTAGTAATTCTCAAAAGAGCTTGGGAGGAATTTTAGTGTGCCAAAGCTGGAAGAGAACCGACCATGCCATGGCAGGATTTGCTTTTCCTCTTTGGCCTTTGGGTGACTCTGTGCTCCCCTTGGGTTTTAAATGTGTTCCCAGAGAAACACACTTAGCCCCCATGGAAGCATCACACTTCACTGTTTCCTTCTATGTATTATTAAGTCACAAAAAGAGCTTTGCAGCTTTTGCTTTTGAAATATCTGCTCATTAGCTGTAATTAAATCTTTAAATTCTCCTTCAGGCTTGGATAAGGCACAAGCTCCACTTATACCCTAAGTTTTTCTTCTGACTCTTTTTTATATTTTTTATTAGTTTTGCTCTTCACTAATTACTGAATGCAATGATGTTTCCAAAGCAGCCAAAAATAAAAGTATTTACTATTTAGCGAGGTATGTGTTAATCTGGCAAACTATTAAATTGGCTACAAAGTCTCTTATTTAATATGAATCACTCTGTAAAGTGCCTCAACAGCACAGCTTCTTATTCATTATTGCTTAATTTCATGATATCTGAGATGTGGGATTTCAGTTAATGGGTAATTGAGATCATAAATCAAAATATTTTCAGTGAGATTACATGAAACACAAGATGTTCAGGTTTGGAGCACAAAATTCCCGGCAGCTTTCAGCAAGGATGGGTGAGGTCTGCAGGCACATCCTTCTTCCTCCCTCAGGTCCAACATAGGATCACTGGAGAGGGGGCAAGTTTTTGATGTGTTGTCCAGTTTCTGTCTGTCTGATGCACTGGTATTGCCTCTGCTGGTGCAGGATTCCCAAGGGATGTCTCTCTGCTGGATGGGAGACTTTCCTGTCCCCAGTTCCCCAGTGGGAGCACGAGGCCAGTCGCATTCTCTGGCAGTATCCAGTGGTACAGAGTACAGGACTTGGCTGTGTTACCAGCTTCTGTGCTAACTTGCCAAAAACATCCTCCAAGGGTCCTCAGGGTTGCACAGGAAATCTGGGAAGGAGCAGAGATGTCAGACAGGTGGTCTCAACCACTGACCCATTTTTCTTACTCCTTCCCCTGGAAGACAATGAAAATCAACTTACACAGGATGACTAATTCCTTCTAATTATCACTTTTGTTAAGAACTCCCAGACACGACAGAAGCAACTGGCAGAACAAGGGCTTTAGAAGAGACAGTTTGTAAGACGTACTGACAGACATTTTCATTCTCTCTTCCCCATTTGGCCCTACTGCCCTCTATGAGCCTTGGTTCGATCATATTACCAATTTTCTAACAAAAAAAATTACCTGTTTAATGCCTTCTTTTGAGAAAGTGCATGAGCAAGCTTCCCTTAAAAATCACAAGAACAGCAGTCCTCTTCACGGGGAAATAAGATGTTATAAAACAAGAGTGTCCACTTGTCAATTTTTCTATTGGAGATGAAAACCTGCAGGATAATTTATATATTTTTAAAGGAAAGGTATTTTGGGGGCAGATTCTTTTTGTTTCTTTTCTTGGCTCACTTGAAAGTCTTGAAAATAGTGGCTTCACATGGAAATGCTGAAGCAGCACTTGGCGGCGTAGCAGCAGCAACCCGTATCTCCTCCCGTGTGTTTGAGGCTGCCAGCAAGGCCTGGATTACTGCTGGCCTCATCTTACCAGGCAAAATTACTGCTTTTTATAAGGTCAAATGTGTAGCTTCTTCCTACTGGAAAGGCTGAGGAAGGACAATGAATGATTCATGCAGGCACTCCAGCGGCACACAGACCCCTCATGTGCGTGGTGTGGGAACACACCAGTACACAGATTTCCTGTTCATACAGGCTGAGCTATGTAGAAAATGCCTTTGCTCCATCACCAGAGCACAGAATGGGCTGTTTGTGACCAGCTTTCTCTGGGTTTTTCCCTATTCTTTTTTCCTCTGCCCCTTCCAGGATGTTATTTGACTTTGTTCCTCATCTGAGGGCTTGAGCTGGGAGATCCAACCAAATCATGGACCATATGGATTTAGAGCAGCTGAAGCATGTAATCCACACTGTGGCTGTTACAGAACCCCCTGTGGCTTTGTCCAAGAGCCTCCAAATTGCTTCATATATACAGATACTCAAATTAGGAAAATATACTCTCATTACTAACCTCATTTACTGACTCTGTACTCTGTGCTCTGTGGACAAAAAACAGGACAGAAAGGCTACAGGATGGGCAAAGGAAAGCCCTGGAGGATCAGAGTTGTTCAGAGAGAAGAGTCTCTCGGGCAAATGTTTCCTCATGACCCTTCAGATCCACAGGTCCTCACACCTCTCCTATGGGATGGGGCCACCACTTTATTTTAGGGAACAGTCATTTTTCTGAGAGCTTAAAAAGTTGCTTGAAGCCTTCAAAGCAGTAGTGCTCTGGTGCCAAAATTACTTTGTGGATCCGGATATGAGTGGTTTTCCCCAGGCTGTGACCAACTGGAGGCCTAGCTTGCAATTTAGTGCAGGGCTCCTCAGTCCATGGGTGCTTGTGGTTTTGCCCCAGCATCCAAACCATCTTCATCTTCTGCCTGTAGTCAAAAATTAGAAAGTGACGTTTTCATTACTGAAAGCTTCCACTCTGCCTTGTAGCTGCTTTATTTCTGGTCAGTGTTAGCTAAAGGCCTTGCTAAGAAGTTCTCCCACAGGCAAGGGTTGGCAAAGGGTTTAGGCAGCGTAGCTTAGGTGCCTCATCACCTGCCTGGATCACAAGACCCAAGAAGTTTCATTCCTTGAACTCTCACTTCATCCCTATTCTGCCCTTTTTAGGTGAGTTGCTCTCTTCCTATGGTTAAAATAGTTCTTAATATCATGATTTGCTCAAGGTGTAGAAATAGACCAAAAATGCATTCCCCAACTGCCCTGAAAAACGTTCAGGTCTCATGTCATTATTTTTTAACCAGGTCTGCATTAAAAGTTTTATGAGCTGCTCCAGTTTCGGAAGGTTTCCCGTAAATGAACTTTCCACCACTCTGTGACAGCAGTGTGTTGCCAACACATGGATAATATGGAAAATGAAAGAGGAAAAAAAAAGCCCTTTCCCCCGCCTTTCCTCCATCTGTTACAATACGGGACTGTGGCAGGAAACGAGGTTTTGCAGTTTTATATGAGCAGAAGTGTGTTGTGTGGTTTTTCGGGGGTTTTTTGTTGTTTTTTTTTAAAGCTGTGGAGTGTGTCATTTCAGAGCTCTCTCCAGCAATCTGGAAGCAACCAACTTAAGGCATGGAAAAGACATTATGTAATTGCAAAAGACAAAAAAGCCTCCCAGTGCTGAGGCCTTGTGGCAGAAGCCAGTCTCTGACCTCACCCTTCTCAGGATCTCTGGAGAACACTGTGTTCCTCTGGCCCCTCGCGAAAAATAGCCTCTGCCAGATTTCAGCAAACAATTCCGGCATTTCCTTCCCCTGCCTCTGGTCTGTGGGTGTTTTGGAGTCTCTCGCATGTGTGGGCAGGGATTCATTAGCTAAAATAAAAATTGTACTACAGAGCTGCAGTGGAGAAAAAGAAAGTTAAGGGGGGGAAAATGCAAGCAAGCGTAATAAGCCTGTAGCCTCAACTAGTCTGAACTCGATTCCAGTTTTGGAATTAATAAAGAGCAAGCCAGAAATAAAGGGGGTCACCTGGGCCCTGTTGTCTCCCCTCCCATGGCTGGCCGTGGTCCCTTGGTGCCCCGTCTTCACAGCTCCTGCCGGCAAAGCTGAGCACGGGCCCCGTGTTTGAAAGATCAAGGTCTTTGTTCTTTTTTAGCTTTTCCCAGTATAATCCCTACAGAGATGTAATTGTTCGGCGTTGTTTTTCCTCTGAATTCTCTTTAATTTCCTGCCTGTGGTTTTGGGGGTTTTGTGAGGTTTTATGGTTGTGGAGAAATTTTGCTGTTTGCAGTGGCTGTCCTACATGCTCTAAAAACTTTTATTCCAAGAAAAGACTTTGTATGGCCTAATTTAAATTGCTGGGTCATCATTATTGCCACTGCAATACTCCTAAGGGAACCCAGATAAATATCCCTCCCCATGGGCATCCTGCCTTCACTCTGGTCCTGGGTCCCTGGGGCCAGGAGAACCCCATTCATTTTCAGGCAGTGGATTGGAGTCCTTAAATCCCACTGCTGGTGTATCCAAGGGGAAGGGAAAGCTACACTTTTTTCCCAAGCAGAGAAGCCAGCCATGTCGCCCTAAACTTTCTCTACAAATGTACTGGAGCTTGGCTGGTGTCTGCCAGCTGGAGCTCAGTACCTTCTTTACAAGTTTCTGCTTCCTTCAGACCAGCTGCCAGGGCAGCCAGTGATAGGCTTTCAATTGCTGCCTTGTTTATTTAAGATCTTTGAACCTCAGAAAGCTCTCAGAAGGAAACAGAAGCTTTGGTTGGCCTTGTAGGGAACCTTACATCTGCCTGCTTGGGCTCTGCAGCCATTGTTGAAACATTAAGAAACCTGCACCTGCCTGCTGCTGCAAGGTGATCTGAGCGCTGGCCCTGCCCCATGCCTCCCTACATGGAGAACCTGCTGTTTGTCAGCAGCTTTTCCTTTACCCCAGCAGGATAAACCCTAAATCATTGATGAGTCCTTCACATAAATGACTCTGCAGCTCGTCCATCAAGACCCAGGCTGCAACAACCCAGAGTCATTGGGGGGAGTAATTCCTGTTCCCTTGTCCTTTACCAGCAGAAGCCCTGTGGTCTGGTGGATTGAACATGAAACCCTGGAAGCCTGTTTTCTAAGCCCTGTGGTGCTGCTGTCACACTGCCTCAGTTCTGGGAAAATGTCTGACATCTTGATGCTGTGGGTTTGTCCTTCCACTGCACCAGAATAAACCTAAATCAATACATATTTCATGTATTAGTACATTTATAATATTAAATAACATAATAACTTGAATAAGCAGAAATACCTAAAGATAAATTATGAATAACCTCTTTGCCTTGCAAACAGCCCTGAAATGCGACAGATCCCTGTAACCCCGTGGAAAATTAAGGGGGAACAGGCAGCTAACTAACAGTGACAAAGATGTTGACAGTCACCAGGATCCTTCAGGGCACTTTGAAAAACTTCTGCTAAAATTTGGTAGAAACTGAGTGATGAATGGGTAGAGAGGATGAGCTGACTCAGAGGGTCAATGTTGGCTGCCCAGTCCCAGCTGGCTTCTTGTGGTGTTTTGTTTTGGTTGGAGGAACCAAACTGGCTTGGAGGGGTGATTGCTATGAGCTTTTGAGTGTCTTGAGGAATGTCCATGATGTTTGCCAGGGTGAAGAGCTGGGAGGGTGTCAAGCATCTCCAAAGCTTATGGAAAGGTAGCTGGGGAAACTGAAACAGCTCTCCCCAGCTGAGAGAGGAGGCAGCAAAAGCTGTACTTGGTCTTTAGGTACAGGATGGGAAGGGTGTGAGTAAATCCTGCTGTCAGCAAAGCTGCTGATTTCCTGGGGACCTGCTTCCAGGACTGCTGAGATCAACAAGTCTAGAAGGATCACACAGACATCAGAGAGCATTAAAGAACCTGATCTCAACCTGGCTACGCTTTCCTGGAGTTTCCACTGGGGAGATGTTGGCTTGTACACCTAACCCCTCCACTGGGGATCCCAATCCCTTCTTAAACACCTGCCTGATTTCTCAGGTAATTTTCCATTTGCACAAAGTAATTTGATTTTGGAGAGAGGGCACAGAAAGCACTGACAAAAGGCTATTAGCTGTTCCCTCCTGACAAATAGCACAGTGTGAAGGGAGCCTGGAAATTCCAACCCTGAGCCCTTGCTCTCAATGCAGCCAGCAGCAGGGTTTAAGCCATATCCCCAAGGAGACACCAGTGCAAGCAGTACATCCTCCCCTGTTGAAGGGGATTTGCCTTGTTGCTTGATAATGTTCTTCATGATAATTTGCCAGCAATTACTTCAGAGCTTTTCTCCTTCTGTAAACAGCCTGTGTGCTTCGCATTTGTCATTGAGTTCTAGGCTGAAGTGTGTGTCCGTGCAATCCTGAAGGCACTTGGTTTAGGGAAAATGAAGCCTGGGTCTGGGATGTGTTTTCTGATGGGTTGAGTTACCTGTGTGGCTAAAGCCTATAATTATCCTTAAATGCTGCAAATTAGCACTAAGTGCCACAGAGGTGGAATCAGCACCTGGTGACCAATGAGGGCTTTGCTCCATCCCTGGAGTGGGATGTTTCTGGGGGGCAACCAGTGCCATTCCTTCCCAGTGCAGATGATTCAGTAGCTCTTCACTTCTGTCTCCCTTTCCCTGCATTCTGTCAGTAATTTTTATTCCAGAAAGTGAGATTTCATGTAGCTGGTGGATATCTTGGTGTTACCAGGGAAGAAGAGGTAGGGCAGTTGTAAAACTGAGTTTTTCCTGCTGTGCAATACTTTTATTCCCAGTGCTTTCCTTGTCACACTCTCTCTGCAGGAAATGAGCTCTGAGCATGCTCTCCACCATTCTCTATATCCACGTGGCCACTGCACAAAGTCATTTTGCTTTGGTATTTGAGCACTTGTCCTTCCTTTGTGCCTTTTTGAAATTTGGGACTGCAACACTATTGAAAGTGCTCGATTAACATCGCTTAGGGTGGTTTTGAACTAAGGGCCAGACTGTAAACACGTCCTGGTCCAGGCTCAGAGTGGCAGAATTATGAGTCCCTAAATGTTTGGAGTTTTTACCCGTGTTCCACCAACTTTGTACTCTGTTTCATGTGTTCTGGTTCATTTGCTGAAAACAGATTTTTGTTATGAAAGACAAACACAAAAAGCATCTCACATGGAAAACAGGAGTGTAAAATACTCAGTGAAAAGTAAAATCCTACTGAATTTCTTTCCTTCCTTCTCATCTGTATCCAGCCCAGTCCTTCAGTATCTCCCATACCTAGCACAGCCAATCTGGAGTGGTTGAGGGAATTTCTTGCTTCTGGATCAACAGTTAACCGTGAACAGAAGATGGTCTGTTTTGGGATGAACAAGCCTAATGCATTTTAGCTCAGATAAAAAAATGTTCTATTGTTTTAAGTCAGACTATTTGAAAGGGTTGAAACTACTCAAAATAATTTGTTTCTTTCAATAAGCAGCACTTTATGGTGGAAAGATCATAACTTATGTGTCTTATCTTTTTATCACCAGTAGGTTTTTAATATATTACCCTTTATCTCTGGACTGAAAAAGTTCATTGCTATGCCTTTTCTCTCCAAATTAACATAAATTAATTACTCTTCCCAGAAATGACTGTGGAGAGAATAAAAATGCCTTTTGGTAACTGGTCAGACTTGGACAAAAAGCCAAAAGTGAGTGTAGCTTTAAACACGGAGAGAAGAGACAAAGCAGGACCCAGTATTAGATGTCAAACAATAAAGCCTTTAACATGTCTTTGGGATTTTGAGGGGACTGTACTGCTGACCTCTCATTCCTGCATATTTTCTACTGGCAGCATGGCAGCTTTTTCCCTCTCTCTGCTCTTAGAAACCCATCCCATGAAACAGCAACAGGAAGACCAAAGTAAAAGCACACACTGAACTGATGGCTCTGCATGGGAAGGTGGTTGAAAGTCTGAGCTGGTGCTCCTGGGGGTTAAAATGGTTCAAGACCTCTTAAGGCTCCTGATCTGGCTGGGCCAGCTGGAAACATTGCTGCCACTCACCAGCAGGGATGTTTAGAGCTCTCACGGAAGAGGGGTTGTCACGACCCTGGTATGGCTGTTTCCTTCCTGGCATGGGCTGCTCTGGCCAGTTCTGCTGGGGCAGCGCTGGCATGGCAATGGAAGTTAGAACTGGTTTGGTTGGCCAGTGTTTGTAAAAGAAACCCTCATGTACAGCCCAAATCCAACTGCCAGTCACCAGCTTGCTGCTGCATGTAGCTCCTGAAGGTGTTCAGGCTTCTGGAGAGGTTTTGGTGACATGGCTCCAGTGGGACCTCACGATGAGGATGGGTCTCCTTTTCACTCCAGCACAGACAGTGGTTGTCACACCCACACAGAGCTGTGTCTGTGCTGTGTCTGTGTCACACTGAAGATATCACCTACAGCATGAAACGCTCAGTACAGGCAGAGTGAATCTCTGGCAAATGTCCCTGCTCTGGAGCCAGAAGGCTTGGGCAGAGCCTCTGTCTCCTGACAGTCACATTGCTTCTGTCTGAGCTTGACCATGACTTGGATACAGAAGCCTTAACCCTTCAGGAGGAGGAGGAGGAGATGTTTAGAGTTGTGACTGGGGGATGAGCACCCTCCTTGCAGGGTGGTGTGAGTGCAGTGGCCCTTCTGCTGCAGGCATGAGGCGTGACCAAGAATAATGGTGGCCTGGCTGACTTTGTGTATTAACAAAAGGGACACCTGATTAGCAAAATGGTAATTACCTTTGGATCTGTTAAGTGTAATTATTGAGTAATCCACTGGAGCATACAATGAGGAGGGAACATTTTTAGCTTGTGAGCGAGTTCTGTGCAGTCCCCCAGTGCCGTACTCCCAGTAAAGAGCACTTAGGCAGCACTGACGGCCTGTAGCTTTTAAGAAATTACTGTGATGCATCTTTAAAACTGGCAGCTTTATTAAAAAGGGAGGTGGGGGGATGCTATTATCTTAACATAGCTGGGTTAGGAGTGTTCATTTCAGAAGTGCCCCAGTGTGCTGTGAGGCTTGTGGGCTTGAGAGCTGGAGGTACAGACGAGTGCCAGAGATGCTGAGATTAGTCTGGGCCATTTTGAGCTAAAGGAGCTGCTGTTCTCTGATCTGGGTGGTGGGGCTGGGCTCATGCAGTGCTGTCATGGGCACTGCCTGGCCATACTGTGTGTAGTAAGAGCAGGACAAGAAGCCTTTGTCCAAGTCCTGAAGGATGCTACAGCACAGAAACCAGTTGAGCTGGACCGGCACTTCAGTCCCACTTCTGCTGCTTTGCTGACCAGTGAAAAAAGGGAGAGGAAACAAAGGTTTCCCCCCTCCCCACCCCCCAACTAAGTTTGCACTTTGAAGAATGCTTTTCTAAATTCAGATGAAGATGTTCAAAGCTGAGTGATGAGGGCTCTGCCAACCAAGCACTCCCAGTCCTTGTGTCTTTGTGACTGAGTGGGATGCTGATGGGATGGATGCTTGAGTGCTTGGATTGTCATTGCAGGGTGATGGAGATGGTTGTTTCATAGAATCAGAATCACAGAATCAAGGAGGTTGGAAAAAACCTTTGAGGTTCACGGAGTCCAATTCACCATCTTCTCAACCAGACCATGGCACTGAGTGCTACTTGGAACACCTCCAGGGATGGTGACTTCATTCCAATGTTAACAACTCTTTCTATGAGGAAATTCCTCCTGATATCCAACCTGTTTCCATTTGCCTGTTTATCAGCAAAGGAAGTGTGTAGAGAAGTGAAAAATGAGCAGTCCCCAAGCACTTAGAAAACACCATTAATGAAAAAAAAAAAAAAATAGGTATAAAACCCACTTAGCTGGATTCATTTCCATATTTGCAGAAATTTCCATGGGAATGCTTTTTGCAGCATTTGGCCAGTTCATGCTATGATTTAGCTGAGCCCTTTGCCTGCTCCCAGCCTGCAAAGTGAGACAGTGCTGCCTCTTTCTTTCCTTTAGAGCGGACATTTCAAAAGGCCGCGTCTTATTCCAGCCTCTCCAGGCTGGAGTGGGAATGCAGACCTCGGAACACCTGCTTCCCACACCGGCAGCGCTGAATGGCTGAGGAGCACACGGCTGCTGAGCCTTTGTTTTGGGGCTTTCTTTTAACTACAAGGAGTAATCGGAGTTGGCTGTTAAATAAATGAGTTTGGTTGGAAGATAAGCCCGGACACCTGAGGTCTTGCATTCCCGGCAGAGCTGGCGAGCTCCAAAGAGCTTTTTCAACAGGCATCACTGGAAAGTAGCTATTATGTGTGAGCTTTACACTCAAACACCTTTGGACAATGAAGGCACCAGAGGACACTGCTGCTCCCGATTGTCACAGCAGAATAAATCCCTGCTTCCTGCAGCGTTTCCCTCCGCTGGCCGCGAGGCCAATGCAGAGCGCAGAGCTTTGCAGAGGCACAAAAGGTCTCTCAATAGAGCAGGGGTCAAACTGCGGGTTCCTCCTTTCAAAACGGCCCCTGATCTCTGATGCAGAGCCCTGCAAGACCCCTTTCGGAAACGGAGAAAGGGCGACATTGTGCTGCTGAAGCAAAGGAGAGAGGGAGGAGGAGGAGGAGGAGGGAATCCCAGCCCTGCTTCTGAAACGAACTTGGGCTGATGTTTTCAGAGCTCCCTACAGCAGAATTTTAGGTCCCCAGCTCCCAGTGGGACCTCTTACCTGAAATCTCTCTGCCAGTCCTGGCTGTGCAGCATATCTCAGGGGGGAATCCAAATATCTGCAGCTAACTGTGGGTCCTGCTGCCTGGGCACCCCAGTTGATGTCCTGTGTGTGTCAGGAGGGATTTATTGGCCCTGGGGCTGTTGGGACACAGGGAGATGGGCTCTCATACTGAAGGACACCTGCAACTGAGTAATTCAGATGGATTGAGCCAGTGTGTGCCCTTGAAACATGAAATGGAGTGCCCTAAAAAACAGGCCTGCAGTCTCAGCTGCCCTCACTCAGCACACCATGCTGTGGCAGTCACTGGTGGTGGGTTGTTTTGTACAGGTGGATGTGGCACTCCAGGATGGAGCACACGGTGCACCAGCAACCTCCTTGCAGCTCACGTGGTATCTGCATGAAATGGATCTGGAGAATGAAGCATTTTTGCTAAGGACCTGATGTCCACACTGTACATATTTTGGAGTTTGCTCTTACTATTTCTGGTCAGATCCTGGACCTGTTAGCTGATAGGACATACCTGTACCTGTAAAGAATCTTGTTCTCACAGCTAGAGCCCTCTTTGTGGTGGGAAGCAAAGTACAGGAAGTGGAAAAGATCAGGAATTCTCCATCCAACCCAAACTTCTGATCCAAATCATGTACTTCTGAGGACACAGACTCTCCACCAGCAGCAGTGCTGAGGGTAGCAGGGACACTGACACCTTGTTCTTGCCAGTGTGTGCTGGATGGCAAGTCCAGAAGAGTTAATGGGATGTGCAGACCTCCTTCCTGTATGATAGGACAGGCATTGGGCTGGGTCTGCCAGCAGCAGCCAGAGGGGCCCATGCATGCAGCCCTAACCAAATCTGAGTGTCCAGCAAGCACTTTGGTCCCCTGCATGCTGTCCCCTGGCAAGTCAAGAGCCTCTGCTGGCCAATGTGTAAATGGATACAGCATTTTTAGTCTCTTACTACCTTTTTATGGTGAATGTTTCCCCCAGAGGTTTCTGAACTCTTTGAATAGTGTAGAAATATGGCCATGCACAAAGTGCCCTTCCTGCCCAAGCCCTGCAGAATGCCTGACTGCATGACCCTGGCACAGCTAGAGTCTTCAATGCCCTAGATCCCAGCTACTTTCACTTCTCCATGTAGTTGAGGAAGCTTTCACACATCACCCCCCCTCCTGTTTTTCTACCCACAGAAAGGATGGGGCAGCCTGGTTCTGAGAAACGCACCCAGGGGAGCCTGAATTTGGCCATTGCATTCCCCATCTGTTAAGTACATCCACACAATGATATTTCAGTACGTGTCTTAAAACAATGATTCCCTTCTCATTGTTTCAAGTCCTTTGGATTCCTTGTGCAGCTTAAGGAGTGTCCCTGTAGAGCTGAAACACAGCGGCAGAGCTTCTGGGGTAAATCGGATCCCGTCTCCCCGCAGAGCACCAGCAATGGAAGAATAGCACTGTGCTGGCATTGCACGTTTGCTTTGCATGGGGAAAAAAAGGATCCAGCTTGTCCATATTGCACAGGCACAGCCACCACCTTTTAAAGAGTGCAAGGAGGGAAGGGAAGACCCACCAGAAGCTCACTGAAAACCACCACACATCTACAGCTTTTCTTTCCGAGCGATAAATTCCTCTGATTTCTGCTGTGCGGAAAACAGCATGTGGGGAATTCTGGTGCCAGCAGCACTTTTTGTTGGAAACCAGGATGTTTCCGTAATGAGGAAAGAAACGTTCTTGAGTATGAAGTTATCAAACAACCTGACAAATTCAGATGTGCTAAATCACCCAGCGTAAACATCTGTCTGGCCTGCTTTTGTGTGCCTACAGCAAGGGCGGCTTATCCGCCTCTTGGTGAGATGCAATATCTGTCCTCTGCTGCTATTTTTAGCTTGAATTTATTTGGAGGAGACTGGTACAATAATCTCATCAGGCCTGACTTGCCTTTAATTCCCCTTAAGACTGTTTTGGGAAGATGGGCAGTTAAAACACTGCTGTAGTTGAAGCCCTTGTGCATGCTGTGGTGTGAAAGCCCATGTGTGGTTCCCTGTGAACACTGGAGCTGTTGTTCCCTGCATCATTGGTACTTGGCTGTATATGTGATTTGCTTTCTGATGTTGAAGTAAATTGCTTCACTTCTCCATTTCCTGTTTACTTTTTCTTTTTCCTCCTGGTCAAAGTTCTTCTGTGGCAAAATTGGCTGTTACTTAGTTTTCCTGGCCCTCATCTTGGGATGTAGCAGGGAGAGGCATGGCTGGGGTCTGTTAGAAAGCAGCTACATTCAAACATAATCCCACTGACCTCACTGAGACTGCTCACATGTTTTAAATTAAGTGCATCCTTAAATATTTTCAGGAATTGGAGCTGGGTTAGTTTAGGCTTGAATACATGAAGAAATGCATATGCATTTGGGACCAGAAGGGAACCTGAATGTTTTAAATCCATTAAATGCAGAAGTACAATCAATATTGTATTTTGGCTTAGGAGCAGGAAAACCAGTTTTGAAGTCATCATTCCCTCTTGCTGATGAATGGCTGCATGGTAGTGCAGGAGAGCTCCTTGGAAAAATGCAACCACCTCCCTTCCTGCAAGCAAACCTGGACACAAAGAAGGGCTTGCTGCAAACTCTCTGGTGGCCACTGATAGGGCACGAGGGAATGGCATGAAGCTGGGTCAGGGGACGTTTAGGTTGGATATCAGGAAAAGGTTCTTCCCCCAGAGGGTCTTTGGGCACTGGAATAGCCTCCCCAGGGAATGGCCACAGCACCAAGCCTGACAGAGTTCAAGGAATGTTTGGAGAATGCTCTCAGGGACATGGTGGGATTCTTGGCTTGTCCTGTGCCAGGAGTTGGAATCAAGGATCCTTGTGGATCCTTGCCAGCTCAGGATATTCTATGATCTAAATGTGTTTGCTTTGCATTTTCCATCTCTGCACCACGATGCACAACTTAGGTGGGGAGTCCCACCTGTGGGAGCTGCACCTTCATGGCTTTGTGCTTCCCCCCAGGACAGCATTGTGGAGACAGACTTGTACTTTATACCAAAGAAAAACCTAAAGAGAGCTTTTCAGAAATTGCATACACCAAGATTTTTACCTACATATTTTCCCATTGAGAACTCTGTTTCATGAAAAGATTTTGGGGAAAACCTTGAGCTGTTTCTTTTGTTTGGCGTCAAAGCCGGCTTAGAGGAGCCTTTTTTTTTTTTTTCTTTAATAGCAGCCAGCTGCATTAGCAGTCTTGAACCATGTTCTTCCTTCTGCTTTGAATATAAAGCCTATAGCAAGAGAACATTAGTTTTTCGTCTTGGCAATAAACAGTGTCTTCAGCTGCCAGTAGTGGAACTTGCCCATTTACTTGCAGGAGAAAGTTAAAATAAGCACTAATGAAGAAGAAGAAAAGCAAATCCAGCATTTCAGGTCTGTGTTCCCTATTCCCTATGAATAGGCATATACTGCTTGCAGCAATTATGGTGATGGACTGGAAATCCACTGGGTGTTGCTTGTGCAGGTATAAATCCTGCTGGCTGTGAGCCACTTTTATCAGTTTATCTGCAGCAGTGAAATGGCTTAAAACTCACTTCTGGATCCTGAGGCAATGCTTGTGTCCTTGCTTTGGCTTTTGCATGTAACAGCAGAGCATGCTTTGGCTTTTTTTTTTTTTTTCTTTTTTAAAAAAAAAGTGAAGAAAAGAAGAGGAAGAGAAGAATGTAATTTGCTCCAGGAAGGCTCTCCTACAAACCTGAATGGAGTATAATAAATGTCACTTGGGTCTCCAGCCATAAAAGTCAGCTTGTCCTGTTGAAGGGGTTAATGCCCTGTTCAGGGGGTAATTCTGCATGAGCCCTTCAGTGCCCACAGCCAACACCCCAGAGGCCAGGCAGCCTCTCTCTGGGCCAGCCACCACTGGGAAATGGGTGGCTTCCCTGAGATTTGCTCTCTTGCATGAGCTCTCCATGGCCTCCAGTCACACATCACAACACTTCTGAGTTTTGGCTGGTTCTTAAAGGATGTCCCAGGCAGGCTGAGCAGACACAGAGTCTGTGGTTTTCTCTCTTCCTGAGTTCAAGTCCTGTAAAGTGGGAGTCCGGGAAAGAAACCAGCCTTTGTAAACATTTAGTTCACGACTGTTGCTGGGTCTTGTATCTGTCCGCTCATCCCAGTGCCTGTCATCACACAGCTGCCACAACCCTGTATTTATCTTGTTCCTTTTCTTTCTTCCTCAGACCATGGGCTTTCCCCCCGCTCCACAGTCTGCCCTGCTGCTGATTTCTGCTCCTTTTCTTCTCTCCCCTTTGGTCTCTCCTTAACTCTGTGCTACTTTTTTCTCGCCTGTACATTTGTTCACCACCTGTGTTCGCCCAGGCTTGTGGCAAGAGCAGTCTTCCCTTGGTTCCCTTGGAACCTCCCTGGGGCATTCCCAGCATCTCTGCAGGAGGGAAGCGAGCCATGGGGCAAAAACGAACTTCTGTGATTAGAGCACAGCGAAAAAACTCAAAGGCCTTTTCAGAAAACAAAATTCAAGCTCATCTTTCCTTTTAAGTTTTAATTTCCCAAGCAGTGCTGGGTACCCTGGGATTTCCCACAGAGCTGGCCTGGTGCATCGCTGCCCATTTGGGGAGTGGGGATGGATGCTGGGCACAGTGACACCAGAGAGCAAAGCTGCTGAGCCCAGGGGCTGCTGTGCCTTCAGGGGGAATTTTGGCATCCAGCCCTGCCTTCTTGGGGTGCATAGAATTGGAGTTGATGATCTGCTGAGCTGCCCTGTTTTTCAGAGAGCTACTCTGTTGGACTGTGATCCTCCTGCAAAGCGTCCTGCCCACCAAACCCAGGAGGGATTGGGAGCATCCATTTCTGCCTGAGGTCTGTGTCTGCATGGTTAGGACTTGTTCAGAGGAATCCCATGTGTGTACATGAAGGAATGAACATAAAACCATCTTCTCTGCCATTTTCCTGCATCCTCACCTCCCTACTTAGTGTTTCCAAAGATATCTTTGCATCTGCTCACAGACCATCTCAGGAGTGATTTTTGGAGATGAACAGGCTTTGCTGCTTCTACAGCAACTTTAGTTTTCCCTGTGGCATCCTGGATTTGTTTAAACCTGAAGTTCCAGAAGGGCAAAACTGTGGCAGAAGGCTGTTGAAACATGTACAAACTGGCAAGGAAAACATACTCCATCTTCTGAGAAGACCAAAGGTTTCCTATGTCTTAGAATTATAACTCACTTTTGTAAGGGTTTGAGTGCAAATTCAGAACCCTAACTTTAGAAATTCATGTCTCTTAGTTATTTTATTTATAAAGAGCAGAAGTTCGTCTGTGTCCTGCTAAATAACTTTGGACCTTAGAAAATTAGAAGTTGAAGTGTGATCCAGCTCTGTAGTTACAGTACTGAACTTGAGATTAAACTTGGATTTTCATAGATACTCAGGTATCAAAGCTTTTGCTCTGTGCATGTGCCGTTTGTAGGAAGATTTGAAAAACAAGGCAATACACTATCTAATGGGGTATTTGGTTAGAAAGCAGCACCACAATTCTCCTTCAAGTATGGATGAGTCATGGCTTCTGTAAACTTATGGAAAATTAGTCCTGATTGTAAACAGAAATATTTATCTAAGAAATTAGAATTTTTTAGAATCTGGAACCTCATGATTTGCCACACTGTCAAAAGGCAAATTTGCACCAGCAAATCATTCCTCTCTGCGTCTCACATCAGTTTTGGCCAGTGGCTGCTCAAGGATGAGAAAACAGGGAGCAGAGCAGCATGTGAGCCTGAAGAGCTGCTACTGTCTCTGGCAGGAAATGAAGATTTCTCTTTCAGGAGAAAAGTTTTGATAGCCAACAGCTTCTAAGGTTTTCACAGTACCCATGCCAAACCTTAATTGCTTGTTTTAATCAAATGCCTCTTGGTTTTTGGCTTAGTTAAGTTTCTTGTTAAATATAAGAATCTCCCAGTGATCTGATCTTTGGAGTTGAGAATTATATATTTTTATGCATATATATATATATGTGTGTGTGTGTAGATATATATATAAACACATGAATACATATGCTGCTTAATGTTGTCTTTTTCTGTCTCAGAAGTCTTGTGTTGAGATGTATGGTGTACAGAGGCATTAAAAACACCCATGGACATCTCTTTTTGGTTTTGGAGGGTTTTTTTAGCCACATAACTAATTCACATTACACTGAGCCTCCTCCAAAAGGACTAATGCAAAATGTCAGTGGAAGAAACCACTAGTGCTCTTCAGCTCTTGCAGGGACTTGGTGAGGTAAAGGACCTTCTTTTCCACATACCACTTTTGCTTTAGCTGTGTGTTTCCTGTTAAACATATGTGGTGTATTCCTAACATATGGATGTTAAAAAACAAGAAATTACCCCAAATGCTGCTTCATGAACATCATTATGATTTTTCTCAAGAGCACATAGTGACAGGACAAGGGGAATGTCTTTCAGTAACCTGGTCTAGTGGAAGGTTCCTTGCCCATACCAGAGGTTGGAACACGATGATCTTGAAGGTCCCTTCCAACTCAAACCATTCTCTGATTCTGTGATTGATTCTTGTGATTTTTTTTCAGTTGTTGGTCTCTGGAGGGGGGAAAGGTGTGGGTCTAGCCCTCCTCTTTTGCTCAAACTCTTCTCTCTGAAAGCCAGTCTGTTTCTAACCAGTGAAATGAGGGAGGCTAAAATTGGAATAATACTGTGTGATGGTAATGAGGCAAAAACTGTGTTTGCATATTAGAAACCGTGTCCAAAAATCTCAAAGTATTGCCCACAGCATTACCCTTTGCTGGGCACACAGTGTGTCAGATGAATTCAAGAGCAGGCAAAGATGTCTTGTGAGGTGATGTGACAGCTGTAATGGTTGTAGATGGGGTAACCCTTGAGAAAGTTGGTACAGTGTGTGTGTGGTCTCCTCAATGTGCCTTTCTCATGTGTGAGGGTGTACAAAACATCAGTTTGAACTCCAGGGTCAACTTAAAGGTCTTGTAATGACCCAGTCTGTGTTGAGCTGCAGGAGGAATTGGTTCAGAGTATGTCTAGAGGAGAGGCAAAAGTAACCCCCAAAGGTTTTTTAATGATGATGGCTTGGAGATTTATACCTAGTTTACTTTCTGGAGGAAAAATCTGGGAATTTCCACAAAACCCCCATTTTCAGAGCAAATATTTAATTTTTACTGAAAATTGGGCCATGGACTTGAAGCTGGGAGGAGCACTAATCTCTGCATCTTTCTGAGTAGTCATGAGTGCCTCCCTGAAGTTACCTCACAAATTGTGCATTTTTGTCCATAATCTGGACATTTCCCTTCATCCTTTCTGGAAGTCACCCTCCTATGAGGCACTGCACTTTCTGCTACAGGGCTTAGGTCCATACAACCCTCCACTTCATTGATAATTGCCATGGTTTTCAAGCCAGATGAGTTCTTAAAGGGATGCCTGGACTTGACTGGATGTTAGCTATTTGCTTCCAAGGGTAATTAGTCATGGGTTTAAATAGAAGGAAATAATTGATGTACACATAGAGTGGAAGCACTTTTCTGCCATTATGGTCTGAAAACATATTTATTTGTTCATTCTGTCTGAACGTTAAGTAGCTCTTCTGTTAGCATGGTAAAATGAGTAGGCATTTTTACGTAAGATGGTTCTGGGTCCTATTAGAAGCTATTTTCTAATTTGTGGAAGAGTGGGTAAGAGCAAATTACTTGAATTGTTTATACTAAGAAAAGAAAATCAAAGGTAGTTTCCTGAAGAGTTAAAATGTATTGCTGACATAGTGATTTTGGCATTGGCATCATGTGGCAAGTGTATCCTGAGGTAGACATGTACCTATTTGCTTTCACAAAAACCTGTAGTTCAGAAAGGTTGTCGCTCAGGATTTCCATCTGGGAGGTGGAAGACACATTGGTATCATCAGCCAAAAGCACAAGAAAGATTTTTTTCTCTGTCCTCCTAAGTCCTATTCCTCCACTGACCTTGGAGTTCAGGTGCTTTGTCTTTCTTCTCTTCTCCCAGCTGACCCAGCTTGCTCAGCTGTCTGATGATATCCTCAGTCTCATCTCTTTTATGCTTCCCTTGGGTCACCCTCCATCCCTTGCAGCACCCATAAGGTGCAACCTCTCTGACTCAGGTTGTTGCTGTCTGTCCTTCAAGGACATCACCTTGATTATCTCTCCAGTTCCGAGTCCACTTTTTCACCTCACTTCCTCTGGCAATTTTTGCAGCAGGGAAACACCTCGCACACAGGATACAGAACACTGGTGGTTGGAGGATGTGGTGTCTTAGCTAGGGAAAAAAGTAGCTGAAAAACTGGACTAAGATCTGAATTAAAGGTCCTTCAAGGAAAGATGGGACCCAATCCAAGGCTCCCACATTCTGTGCAAGAGCCTGAGCCACCAGCCACTAAAGAATAGAAAATCCTTTTGTTTGCTGCTTTGGCTCATCTGATTTTGACTGAAATCCACAGATTTCTGGCTGACTTTCACTGTATTTCTGTATTACTTTTATGAGGAAGCTGTTGGGTGAAAAATATCATCTATGTGTCGATAGAAGTCATAGCATCACTTCCTACTGTGCTCTAAATCTGACAGGAGTTCCATCTTGCTACTGTCTATAGGAATTCCCCCTGCTGCCCGTGCAAATGCCAGGCTGCCACTTCTTTCACGTCTCTTCCTGGGCTAGGGAAATGCCTTCTTGGAAACCTGCACTGTCAGCTAAGCTGACAAAAGTTTTATTTAACATGAGGCAGAACTAATACCATTTAAAGAAAGCTGCCATGCAGTTAATTGTCACTCTGGTTTGTGTCAGATGCTTGGAGGAAGCGTGCTTGGTTCCTTCACAAACACAACAGCATCTTTCACTCTTAGTGAATAATGTGTTCCAGATGTTCCACCCTGTGAGAATTTCTTGCGCCCACTGCAATGCCAAGAGAAAAATAAAGCAGTTCAACTTATTTAACCCAGATCTCAGACTGTCTGTCTGCATCATCTAACTCCATCAAGCTGATGGAGCACATGGAATGGATGGAAAACATGTGGTTTCTATAGACTCCTGCATTTCATGTTGGTTAACAAACGTAGCATTCGTTTACCCAAGGCCATAACAGGCCTGAGTCTAAACCCGGTGTATTCTTGGCAGGTTCTTTGTATTTTCCCCAAACCATCAGTTTTCAGGCCTGGAGCCCTGCCAGTCCTCCTATTTTACTCATGTTATCAGCTTGAGGACTCTCTCATTTACCTTCTTCATAGGCCAGACAGAAATAGTGCCTAAGCTGCCCTCAAAAATTTAAATGGACTGCAATCCTCCTCTGCCTAAAGATTTTGTGAATGGCATTGGGACCTCTTGTGTTTATGGCTGTAGCTCAAATACTCATTGTAGCATTTCCAGGCAAATAAAAACATACTGGGGCTTACCAGCAGGGTTTCAGAGAGGTCCACTCAGGATGGGCTCTGAGCTGCCACACACAGGCTGCCTTGTTAAACTAAATTCCAGGTGAGAACCTTCCCACTGGATGGAAACTACTCAAGTGGATCATTGCAGGGAAGGGCAGGAAAACCACCTGTGGCTCTTGATGCACTACAAAGCCCTGAATCTTCCAGCTGAGCATGTTAGAAGGGGTGAGATTGCTGTATTTAGCCCAGGAGCTTTCCATAAGTTTTGTTTTTTAGGTACTGGGACGTGATTTACAGACACAGTGCCCAGGTAATCCCATTCCTGTGGTATAGGAATCACATGTGCTTGGTTTTTCCCTTACACAAAATGGATGCAAGAGTTCCTGACCATTCAGACTCTTGAGGGGATCTTACTACAAGGATGAAGGTTTTGTGTTGCTATGAGAATGAAGGAGTTGGTGTGAGGATGTGTGCCTATGTGAGCACCATAGCCCAGCAAGGAAGTGGAGAGCCCTGAAGTCTGGCAAATAACTTTAAAAATCCGTGGTGGGTTTCCAGAAGTCCCTCCTCTGAACAGAGTTCTAAGAATTGTCTAAAGTTTGGATGGGTAATTTAGGGGAAGCCTGAGGTGCCTGTCTCAGGTGCAAGACTCCAGAGCTGCCTGATATTGACATTGCAGTCACTGCTGTGCTCTCTCAGGGCACTAAAGCTGTATCTTGCCCTGCAGTGAGAAGTGGCGTGAGCTGGCAGGAGCTCTGGTGTGCAGCTGCTGTGTACAGAAGGGCTGCAATGATGGCAGGTTTTTATCAGGAGCCCCAAAAACAGGGCTTCAGTGCCAGAAAGCTGCACTTTCTTTACAGATACACATGGGACTTTTTTTTTCAGTGGCCACACAGTTGGGAGAAATTCTTTCTTACTGAAAGCTCAGTGTCACTTGAAAATATCAAGAGTATGACTGACCTATTTTCTATTGGCTTCCCAAAAGATCCTGGTATTCCCTGGTCCCTCCTGGACTTCACTGTGGGAACCACAATGTGATTTCAGGGAGACTGAGACTGTTTTTACAGTGCCAGGTACCTCAGAGGTGATGGGGATGTGTTGCTGGCATGCTAAGTTTGTGCTCCCTTCAAAACCTCCCAAACAGAAGTGTCAGAGCAGCAGCTCCACTCTGTCCTCTCATAGGGCAGAGAAGAGGCCATCAAAGTACTTTCATCCTCCAACCTAAGAAAAAAACTCTGCATAAGCTCTATCTGGTCACCCATGTCCCCATGTGTGCCTCTGCCATTGCCATTCTGTACAGAATTACATGCAAATCTTTTGGCATATCCATCTCTACACCATGGCTTTCTGAGGTTTACTGAGGCTGGAGTACACTGATGATTTCTAAGTCCTTTCAGAAATGTCTTCCTTCCTTTGAGAAAGGAAGATGTAGTGCCAAAGATGTAGAACCAAAGCAGCATGCAAGAACAATTATTAAACATTGTTAATTAGGATGTGTGAAGATGGTCCCTCTCCCCTTTTTCTTTGAAGCATGAAAGCCCAGAGGGAGCCTTTATTAAAGTCAACAAAGAAATCTCAAAGGGAAAAATTCCCTTCTTTAATGTGGTCACACACATCATCTCCCGCCTGGTGTGACCTGACATGTGAATGTGATTAGGGGCTGTGTCACATCGGGGCGCAGGCACACTGCGCCCTGAGCCACGGAGGGGAGAGAGGAGGGGAAGAGGGAAAGAGTCCACACAGCTGGTCTTACATCTAGCTGCTTGGATCGTGTTGCTGCTGATGCCAGAAATGGAGCATCTGGAGCTTGCTTTTGATGGATCACGTATCTTTTGTTAACCGCTTTTGATTTAGTGTGTACTCTTTCCAAAGCAACCTCTGATAAAAGTGAGCTGCAGGGTCCAGGCAAACAGCTGGATAGTCCATTCTGGATTGTTCTGCCAGAGGGATGGATCTTGTGTTACTCCCCAGATAAGTTTTGTTCATGTGTTTGAAAACAAACTGGAGCCTCACAGCAACCTGATTATAGTGGTGCTGGTGGGCTCAGGGAAGCCCATCAGAAATAGCAGAGATCCTGCTGTACTCTGGGAAGTGGGGTAGAAAACCTCCAGGTTCAGCTTGGTTACCTAACAAGCAGTCACGGCATTACTTCCCACTCAAATTCCCAAATAGCATCCATTTGTAGGCATGAATACTTTGTCCTCTTTAATCCCAAATGTCAAAGACAGGAATTGAGAAGTGCTTCAAAATTTTTAGCTTTTCTCCTTATAGGGAAAGGTGGGGTGTGGTGAGCTCTGATCCATAGGATCAAAGACACTGGGCTCTTGCACTGGAGCTCTATTTGATGCTGGATGCAGGTGATGACAACAGCGCACAGTATGTTGCAGTCTACTTTTGTTGTATGAAAATATGAGATAAATATGAGGAAAGATGTCCTTTCTCCTTCCCTGAACTGCTCTGTGGGTTGGTGGGATCAAGGCTTCAAGGCTTCTGAGGAATGCTTTGGTAATCGTGGAGATAAAACAGGGCAGGGCCAGCAGAAAACTCACAGAGTAGAGAATCTGTAGCTTCATGGACTCTGCAGGAACATCGCTGGTTGTTCTATCAGAAATGTTTTGTGTGAATTAAATAGTGCAAGGAGTTCTGTTCTTGTCTTGCTCTGTGCCATTTCTTTGGTTTGGTCTGACCATATTTTACCTAGATAATTTTCAAAAATATCAGGATTTCCTCATTGCCCCATTGTTAATTTAGAAGTGGGGCAGCACCCTCACTGAGCTCTTCTACAGCTGATATTACCAACCACATCCCTCTCCATGTCCCAGAGCTAGGCCGTGAGCTTGTATTTTTCCAACCAAATTTCTCCCTCCCTTTCTTTTCTAAAGAGGCAAATAAATAACATTTTTTAAAAAAGACAAATGAAAACAAAACAGTTTCCAAAGAGAAGCATCCAGACACTTCCTTCTGATACCCAGATAGCTTGGCACATTCATCTAATCTTCTGCCTTGACTGCTGGGCTGGCTGGCCACATCTGAAAGGAGGGGGATCAGCCAGCAGTCAGAGCCTGGATCCATGAGCGACGTTGGTGGCAAGGAGGCCTTGGCAGTGGGTTCCTCTCCTTCCCCTGCTGGAGGCTGCAATTGTTGGGCCATGGCACATGAAGCTCCCCCGAGCCCAGCAGAGCCCTACAGGAGCCGGCTTCGTGCTGTGAGCAGACAATGCAATTAGCTGGGTTTCACAATGTGCCATTTTGGGTGACCTTTCCAGGGAAAATAATTAGAGGGAGACCATGTCTGCTGTTGATAATTGGCTTCATTAGCTCTGAGGTTAATTTCAGAGATGTGCCCAGGAAGCAACAGAAGAGGCTCAGGGGAGGATGCCCAGTTAATTGCTTGTGAAATAAAAAAGTCCATAGGCTTTGTCCTTGTGTGTGTTCAAGGGAGTCCACAGGGCAGCCTGGGCTGATGAGGAGGTTGGGCCCTTCTCCTGCCATCACAGTGATGGTGGGATCAAACAGCCTCTCAGAATGGGAAGTTTCCAACCCCTTGGTACTGGCTTGTCTATTAGTAGATTTGAAACCCAGGGTCTGGATTGGCAGCCACATGGTTGCCCAGGCTGGAGTTGGAGAACAGGACCCATTGCAGGCTCTCATTTCTCACATCTTGAGGTGCAAAAGGGACATCCCCTATGGAGACCTGTTCTGCATCATGGGACTGAGGGTCCAGAGGATAGGAGAAAGATAGGCAGGAGGGGAAGCACCCTAGGCAGCAGAGCCACAAATCCTCTCTATACTGCATTTGGTCTAGCACCACAGACACAAGTGCCACTTTCTGTTTGTCACCAGGGCTGTCCTTGCATTGCCCAGGAGGTTTATCCATAGGACCTTGTCCCTGTCTACACAGGCAATAAGAACCCAAACGTGAAACTACCCAGGCTTTGACTTCCTCTCACCAAAGCTAAACTGACTCCCAGTGGCTTTGGTGGGGTTTGCCCAAACCAGGGCCTGGGGAGAGGCACAGCCTCAGCGTGTTCCCTCAAAGCAGAGACAGGTTTTTCAGGCAGGAGAGTAAAAAAGGGCTGGGACATGAGCACTTGGGAATACATTCCCACAGCGAGCCGTTGGGCAGGAAAGAAGTGACCAGGTCAGAGGAAAAGCATATAAACAACCCAGAGAGAGAATCTTTTTGGCTGCCAGTTTGTTTACATCTTGCAGAAGAGAACGTCGCAAGCCGCGTGTATCTCTGGCTAAATACGACACAAAGTTCCCATCCTTTCCAGTGATAACGGAGGGAGAAGACTCCCTGAAGTCACGTCTGTATTTCCTGTGCCAATTTTGGCATGAGGAAGTGCTGTAGGTTGTACCCTAATAAAACGATCAAAGGGTCTTTTGTTTGCTTGGGTTTCCCTTTCCTAGGGCACACAATTCCCTGGGAAAGCTTTCTGCAGTGTGGTGTGGATGGCGGAAAGGTGGGAAGTGTCTGGGATGTGTATGAGAGACAGACCCTTCCTCTTGGCCTGAATGAACCTATTCCTGAGTGTGGCTGAACTCAGGGAGACTTTGTGGATTAAGGTTAAAAAATGCATCAACTGATAAAGACCAAGGCTTTTAACAGAGCCAACAGGACCTGGAGATAGAGGTGCCAGACCATTCCACTGGAAACTGAACATTTTTATGCTCATGAAGTTTTAGGGAAATCCAACTCGGAATTTCCTGGTTTAGGGGCTACTCTTTTGTCCCTTATTATCCCAAGTATTCAGATCAGCTCTTGGCACTCAGCTCCTCCCTAGCCTGTCCTCTTGTAGCAGAAAGTGCATCCACCTTTGTGACAGAGAAAAAATTATACCTTGATGGTGGTAACATACTTAACTTCATGTTCTCGTTTGTGTTTGGAGTCAAATTTTACCTTTATCAGCAATTGCAGCCAAGCTAATGTACATGATGCACTTCTGTGGGCCCTCTGGTGTGCACATGCTATGTGAGAGCATTAGTTCAGTTTGCCACTCACTAGAATGTTCTTCCCATTGTGAAAAACATCACTAAAATTCAGCACATTTAGGAATAGCGAGGTCCAAGGCAAGATTTATTTGAGACGCCTGTGCTCAATATTGAATTGGTCCAAATCTGTCTAGATCCATGGAACTTGAAGCAGCTACACTGATTTCCATGAGCTGGGTGTACCCCAATAATCTTCAGCTCAAACCTCATAAAAGGTCTCAAAGCCATTAAAAAAAAAGTTTCTTTCTTTTCCATGCTGCAGGATCTCTTTTTCCCCCTAAAACTCTTACAGTGAGACATGTTCATTTGTTCACAAACTGGTTCTGGTTTTTGCAAGTGTGTGCCTGGTAACATTTTCTCAGCAGCTGAGAGGATTTGCACCAAAGGTTTGGTCTCTGCAGTTGGGAGGGTGGGTGGCTGATGAGATCACATGCCTTTGTTTCTGCTCCATGAATCAAAGCCTTAAAGCTCAGAGTTGAAAGTCCAAGAAAAAGAAATTAATAAGTAACAGGCTTCTAGGAAAGATCTTTGGAGAACTAAGTGTTTGGTCAAAATTTAGGAGGTCTTGTGAAACATTTTCACAAGTACCTGAATGTTTATTAATGATCTTCTCAGGCTGTGAAGAGACAGAAGCTACCCCAGCACTTTAGTGATGCTCTTTGTGTATCTTTTAAGTTTTTCTACTGGCATTAGTGCAAGAGTTAGTTCATTTGTAATTAGTACTTTGAACAGAGTCTTTTGTTCTAAATCACCCATTCCTTTTCTCCCTTAGAATCACGTCTCTAGCTTTATAACCTCTCCACACAGATACAGCCCTAAATCAACGTTTGGCTTCAGGCTAGTGATATTTCTTTACCAGAAAAATATCTGGCAGCAACTCCCCAGTGCATTTGAGAATTAGGCTGTATTAAAAATAAGGTTATACTTGGTTATTTCTCCTATATTGTCTTTGAGCAAGCATAAGGCTCACTGCTCCTTTATCCATGTCATTTATGGATTTCCATAGTGCCAAAGGAGGCACATAGCACGTTGCAAAGGCAGATTACCCAGAATAAATCATATGGTATGGGTTGCAGTGCTACAAGCATCTGGCTTTGGGAAGATTTGATCCTGAAATAAGGTTTGATGATGAAGGTTAAATGATCACTCAGAAATCAAGGGAATGCCCTCCATTTATCTGGAGAACTGTGAGACTCCTCTAGCATACAGGAGATCTTTATTTGTCCTTTCCTGGTGCAACACTTCCCTCACTTGCTTGCTTCCCTCGCTTTCCCTTTTTCTTTCTCTCATGGTTTAACCCCAGGCAGCAACCAAGCCCCACACAGGCTGTTTGCTTGGTCCCCTCTGGTGGCATGGGGGACAGAATCAGAAGGGTGAAAGGGAGAAAACTGGTGCTGAGATAAAGACAGTGGTGGTCATGAAATCAGTGACATCATCCAAGGGCTTGTTTTGAGGCAGAATTGCTGGTTTCTTGGGTCATGGACACTGTTGGGTGCAGGGAGTTTGGAGTGAGCAGGCGTGGCCCTTGCCAGTCCCCTGATGTGTTTCCCCAGCTGTGTTCAGACCCATCCATGTCACCACAAACCCCATCCCTCTAAACGGCCCTTCATGTGTGTTAACTTTCATTTCTGAGCAGAAGCAGGAAAACAGCCAATGTGTGAAAACAGGGGATAAGGGCATGACCTGTACAAGTTTGGAACCAAGGCCTGATTTGCAGTTTTGGGTCAGCTCTGTCTTTTCTCTAATCAACAGAACAAGCAGGTCTTGGGTAAAGCACAACCTGTGTTTGCTGGGTAACACCAGTGAACAGAGAGCAGAGCAGAGCTGGCAGCTGCTGAGGGTGAGCTCACCTTCGCTGTGGGATTTTATTGTGCTTGGATGTGGCCTCAGAGAACCACCACAGTGCAAACACTCGCCAGGAGTAAACATCTGGAGGCCAGAGCTGTTCTCTGTCTGTGTGTGCAGTATCTCGCACAGAGAGGTCTCCCAATCCTGGCGAGAAGTGTGTAGCAAATAATAATAAAAAGAAGCAAAGCATTTTTTGGCAAATACAGCTAATTAGTCCATCATTTTTCTGCTCCCTGGAGATGACCTAACAGAGTCAAAATCCTGTGATTTTGTAAGAATGTAAATATTATTTTAGTCATCTTTAAAATCACTTGTTTAAGTGTCAAGAATGACATTGGTATGAGAAACACTATTCTTTCAATTACATTTCCTCTTTCCTTTTCCTGTCTCATAATTTTTAGAGCCGCCTGTGTAGACTATTTCTCAGTACCTTTCTTTTTGTCAGCAGGTAATCTTGTCACTAGTGCTGGGAGGGGTTCTTTTCTTTTTTTTCTTTTAAGTCATTTTTAATGTCACTTTCTTTCTCCAAGCTCTGAGATGGAAGGTTGTGAAACCTTGTCGTAGCTCCAGAGCTCTACACTTTCCTCACCCAATCTGACAGGCATGGCTGAGAAGTTCACACCTGGCCCTGAGGGTCAGGGCACCTCAACCTATTTTAGGTCTTTCCTGTATTTACCGTGTGACCCTGAATGAGTCACACTCTGGAAAATGTGACTGGAAATTGCAGTAATGAGAATTTCTTAATCCTTGGCTTGACTGCAGTGAACTGGGTTACCCACCCCACTCTTCTTGAGGAGAACTCTCAAATTTCATACCTTGGGCCTACTCTGGTGCCTGGTTTCCTGAGATTAGCACATGGGGATGGATGCTGCAAAGAACAGCTGTTTGCCAGGGACCCTGTGTTACCAGGGCTCTCCCACCTCCACTACCTGCCAGTGGTATTAAGAAAGCCCAAATCTTCAAAAAAAAATGTAGTGAAACTTGCCCAGGGTTTTATGGAAGCCTCAGGTGCTCCACCATGCTTGTTCGAGAGCCTCAGATGGCGGCATAGGCTTTCCACAGCCATCTTCCTCATCAGCTGCCAAATCTTGTGAGCAAATGGATGTGCAGGGCCTTCCCCACAGACAACTTCACTTTCTGCCATAGTCACCTGGTAAAGTGCCTGCAGGGCCAGCATGCACACAGTGACCATGGCAGTAAAAGGCAGTCATTTGAAGAAGTACCTGAAACTTTTAAGGTACAGGAGGTGCAGACGGAGCAGAGGATGTTGAAGGTCCTCAGGGTCAGTCATCTTGTAAAACACATGGAAAAGTTGTCTTCCTTTCATGAAACGTCTGCTTTCACAATATGGCCTGTGGTTATTTAGCAAATCAGCAGAAGCAGAATTTCACGCTCTTGTCTCCTTTGTGGGCACTAAACATAGGAACAATCTATACAAGTGGTTTGTTTCCATTGCCCTGCAACTGCTCATTCCCAGGTACTGGTGCACAGAGGCACTCAGACAAAACAACTGACATCCATCTAATCTCAAGTTAAAGCAAAAGTTCTGTAAAACACTCTCAGCTTTTCAGAGGTGTTGGAAGCTGAGTAGTTTTCACACCTCCCTGCAAAGCAGCCGTTCTTCCTGCAGCCCCACTTTACCTCAGGGGTCTCCTCCAGCTCAGGCTGTGACGAGGTGAGGGAGAGCCATTTAATGTAAGGATGGAAGAAACTGCTGTGTTTCAGCTGTAGACTTGAGTACACTGGAGGCCCTGGGTGCTAAGCAAGACGTCATCCTCACCTCTGTGATGTGCCTGCTCAAGGCAAGGAGGGAGCCCATGGAGAGGAAGAAGGAGTGAAGCTGGAGGAGCACTGCACTCCAGGAGTCTGAGAGACTCAATCCTGTCTGAGTTTGCAAGAAACACTTGGGGAGGGCTTGTTTGTATTTAATAAAATCCAGGAACAGCAACAACAAAACAGTGCCCAGTCAGCTCAAGTGAGCAGATGAAAATAAACCAGTAAAGCATGGGCTAGACACCAGCAACCATAGGGCACATGGAGGGGATGTGTGGGACCCAGAATGGTGACAGAGCTCTGTGGAGAGCCAAAGGAGATCTTACAAGGCTTCTGGGGAAAAGTAACCATGTTGAGGGCTTCAGAAGTGCTGGAGACTTTTCCCTGTATCACAAAAACTGTGAGAGGTAGTGCATAGGGAGGAGGAGATAACTGTGTTTCTTCTGGCAGGGCAGTCTGAGGTTGGGAGATAAAGCACAAAGACTGTTTTGGCTGTGCCTTTACACTTTTTCCTCATTGTGTCTCCCAGTGACTCTTGCCATGGGTCCTTTCTCTTCGTGGCTGTGTTTTGGAGCAGGAGCAGCAGGGACTACCCCCTTGCTCTGGTGCAAGAAGAGCAAGGCAGGTCCCTGTCAGATGGATGGAGTGAGCTGGGGATACACAGGCACTGCAATAAGTTGGTGTACGACTGGAGGGAATGAGTTAATTCAGGCTTTGATTCTGTCCTCTCACAAGAAAACAAGAAGACATGCCGTTAGAGGAGATGAGTTGTCTTAATCACTGGTTTGACATTCCTGTTCTTTCTGTTGAACACCTTTTATCAGCATAGATTTGGGTCTGGCTGAGGGTGCCAAACAAGCACTGCGTTAGTCCTGGAGGAAAAGTTGTGGCATGTTAGGTCATGGCTCAGAAACTTCCCAGCAAAACTACACTGGTGTAACGAAACCCCAATATTTGGGGTGACCTCAGCATGTGGAGGTATTGCTTACTGTGGGGTAGGAGAGATGCTGCGTGATTTTACTGCTCTAACCCAGTGGTATCGTTGTGAGGGGACACTTGTGACGGAGCATTTATGGAGGTGGACGTGCCAGTGGGTGTATTGTGACTTAGATCACAGTATCTGCTGAAGGCAGTGCGTATTTTCCTCCCCTGTGTATATATATATTTAAGTAGGCAGCAGTTCTGCAGCGTTGCTCACATCAGCCCACCAGCCCTACCTATCTCATGGATAAAAGAGTGTGACAAGTTCAGATTTTAGGGGAAATGCTGCCTGTTGTCCACCTGTAGGGTTGGGTTTGGTCATGGGGAGCCCATCTCTGAGATGGGTGTCAGACACGAGGATTTCAGCCATCCCCATGGATCCGTGGCTTAGCCAGGAAGGGCTGCTCTCCTCTGGACTGTAAACCAAGTCCTAGCTCTGGCAGATCCTATGGATCTCAGTATGCTTCTGGCTAAACTCATGGTGGCACAGATTTATACCGGAGGAGAAATCCTGCGCATAAAAGTCATAAGTAGAGAAGCCACATTCAGCTGGAGGAGAGTCAACTTCAGAGCAGTTTTAATCCACTCATACAGGGGACAGCCCCAGTGCAGGGATTTTCTTGTTCCCTTTCTGTGGTCCGATAGCTCAAAATAGATGTGAGTAGCTCCACTACTACTTTTATTAGAAAAGGGGGTATTTGGAGGGGCCGGGAAGCAAGGTGTGAGAGGCAATTACACACCCTGAGCTTGGACACCAGTCGTGACTTTTATGATCTCATTTCCTCATCTACACACAAATGCCTGGCCAAAGCCCAGTCTCTGCAAATGAGCTTTGGTCACCACTGGTTTTAATTAGCAGGAACAGTCCTGTGCAGTGTTCCCAATAAGCTAGTGACAAAGTATCAGTCTCAGTCTCTGGCAGTTTTCTCCTCTTCATCCTGCCAGAGGGCTTTTTCTGAGCCCCAAACCAGCCCCTTGATCTCTGCTTCCAGGAAACCTTTACAAAATTCAGACCAGATTCTTGAGCAAGAAACAAATGTTTCAGCCAGAAAGATTTCTTTTTTCCTTTTTTTTTTTAAATTTTATTTTATTTTATTTTGGGGGAGGGTGAATGGAGGATGATTAAATCTGAACCAAATCTGAACAGATGATATTTTCAATGGCACACTTAGCATTTCTCTGGGAAGGCTCCAATGGGGCACAGCGCTGCTGTTGTTTTCTTAAAAATGTCAGTCAGGCCAATGTGTTTAAACAGGTTCGGCTGTTACCTTCTTTCCTCATGTTTCACAAGTACAACCAGTGAGTCATGTGCAATATTATTTATTTGTATTCCAGCACAGCAGTGATGGGCTCTTGTGGGAGGCACTGCAGAAAGCCCAGCGAGGGAATGGCTTTGCTTTTAAAGAGGAACCCAGCGAAATACCCAAAGTTCTGGCTAAAATTGCCAACCCCCATCCATGCAGCAGGGATGGAGGTACCCACCCTCCCATGGATGTGCCAGTGCACGGAGCTGGTGTGACTCGCTGCAGGGCACAATGGCCTTGTTGGCCACGCCAAAGAGGGGGCTGAGGTTCTCTGAGCCAAAGGGACAAGCTGGTGTGGCTCAGTGACCGCCCACAGTGGAGCCAGAGCCCAGCCATTGCTCTGAGCTCTGCTGGGGTGCCCCAGGGGGGTCACACACACAGGGGCTCCCATCCTGAGCGTGCAGTTGGGTGAGCGAGGGAAGCCTGACGTACCTGGAGGTCTCTACCTTCATTGAAGAGTGCCCCAGTGAATAGCACTGAGCAAAGGCAGCATTGCAGCACCTGTCCATCTGTGCTCTCTGATGGATGCAGTGTGTGTATGTACATCATCCTGTGTCTCACTCACCCAGCACCCAGTGTTCTGCCCAAAGACTCTTTTCTGCAATAAAGACTGTCTCTCTCCAGACCTTAGTTAACTTCCCGATTAATGCAGGATCATGAATTATTCATCAAACCGCCAATAAGGCCATTAAGTTTCCCATCTTTTGAAGATACTGGTACCTATTCCTATTACAAGAGCAAAGGAGGAGGCTGCAGATCTAATTGCAGGCAACAAAGTGAGGAAGACTCTTCGTCTGCTGCTTTCCTAGTGAGCCTGAAAAGCCTCTCTTTTATGGAGGTGTCAATAGCAATTTCACTCGCTTTTCAGGGGAACAAGTGCCTTTAACCATTTAAACCCACTTAAACGAACGGCTTTTGTGCTTCGATTACAGACACAATGCAGAGAAAACCAGCCCCGGTTGGATGCAGGGTCCCCCGCTGGGGAAGGTCCAGCCTGTGGCCAGAGGGGTCGTGGGTGCTGCTCTGCCCTCCTGACCCACCGACCTCTCTCAGCTGGGACAAGCCTCTCCCTGCTGATCTGAGCCTGGATGCGGGGCTGCACAGGCAAGGTTTGCCCTGTTAAGGCTACACTTTGTGACACAGCCATAGAGCAGAGCCTATCACCTCTGAGTGACACCTTGCCTCATCCACCACACACTTCCAAAAGCCTCCACATTGCTCCAGGAGACCTGGGCAGCCAGTGCCTGACTTGGCATCTCAGGAGGCGATTTCTCTCTGCTTTGCTTTTCCCTGCTGGCTTTGTCCCGTTCAAAACTGCTCATGAAAATGGCCTTCTGAAGCCCACAGGGTCACTTTGCTGCAGAACTCAAGCCCCTGCCCAGGCATGGTGGTTCTCACTGTTGTTCAAAATAGTCTAAGAGCTCCGGGCTAAGTGGATGACAGCAGCATTAATAAATAATAAAACACATCAATAGTTCTGGGGGATTTTATAGCCACTCCTATCTCGAGATCTCAAAATGCTTCACAAATGTTGATTTGTTGGGCTTTACAGATGCTCTTGACAGACTGACTGGAAAAGAGTTGGGGCATACAGGAGAGCAAGAACCACATCACAGCCTCTGCCCCCAGGTTGTGAACCTTTTGGGCCACAGCTCTGAGCAGCCTGCACTTGTACAAACATCCGGGGATACTACTTTTGCTCCCTGATTTTTATATGCACAGCACCATTTTGGCTGGATAGAAACAAAATCAGGGAGACTGCTTCCTCTTGTTGAATTTTTTTCCAGCAAATTTTCAGTATAAGTAGCCCAGAAGAGGGGTGGTGATACCCACCAGTAAGCACTGGCCTGTTTATGTGCTGTGAACCATGTCTTGAAGTGAGCATAGAACCACTGTCATATTGTTTTGACATTAAAATGCAATAGTATGAAGTGATAAGGGAAGAAGATTGTCTGGTCCAGGCAATCTCATCCTTCAGGTACAATTAAGCAAATTAATAGTTAAACAAGGACATTAATGAGGTTTGAAGCTAGTTTGCTTTCACAGTCCTTCTGCTAGGGATTGTATTAGACCTGGTCCCAATTAGCTCATGGCTGGAGTGAGGTTGAGGAGGCTTTGCTGGGCAGGCTGAAGTACCACCACTGCAGGAAGGCCTGGATGAAGACACCCTGTCTACATTTCTGCATGCTTTCAAGGTGCTTGAAAGCTCACCACATTGAAATGTGTTTCTTTTGCCATAGCAGTGGACTTGACTGACTTGATGCTCAGCTTGGTCTGAAGAGGGAAGCAGATGGCAGCAACTGAAAACTAGAGTAAGAAGAAGTTTCTTTGTCTGAAACTTTCAGGGAATAAAGTCCTGCTGAACAGCAATATTAACAGAAAAGGGATTAGATCTGAGCAAAGAAGCATTAGAGGGGGTTGGTACAAGTAGGAAGACACTTGATCTGTCTTCTTAGGAGCACACACAAATGCCCAAAACCCAGGGCTGTTTTTGAGGTGTGTCTGTCCTTGTATGGTCATTTGCATTTCCAAAATATCTTCAGTTCAAACACAGCTGATGTGCAGGGAATCTCTGCAACTGTACCCTGATCCATGAGGCCACTTGGCACCGAGGTGAGCTCAGGGGAAGGATTGTGGCAGAAAAAGGGGACTGGTGATGTTTTTCTCTTCATCCCATCTAAACTGACTTTTTAGTCTTGGCACAAGGCAGCAGGGAAGAAAAGGGACAAAGCAAGGCTCAAAATGCATCTTTCTCTCTGACCTATGCTCAGTTAACTCCTCTCTGATAGCTCCCCAGGACAAATTGTTTGGGCTGGCAGTCTCTAGCGAGGAAGATCACATCTCCTAGGTGAAGCCTTTTTCACCCAGTGAAGATTTAGTTGTTTTTGGACTGAAGGCCAAAAAAAACCCCATGGAGACTTAGATCCTCTTCTGTTTCCAGAAGCAAGGAGGGGAGGGAGTGATTTCCACTGCAGCAGCCGAGTACACAACAACGTGACTGGCCATGGTCCATGCCAGAGCTGCCTTGCTGCACATTAAAAGTTATACCAGATTGTACCCATTAATGACAGCTAAAAAATGTAAGTGGATTAAAATAATTTAAGAAATAATTTCCAATAGAAACCCCATAGAAATTCAGCATCTGCACTTATCTGCTAAGCTGCAAAGTAGAGATCTGGTTCAGGAGTGATGCTGGAAGCAGTTTCTGAACTATAATTAAGATCTTTCCTGGCTAATACAAGCCCAAATCTGGCTACAGATAAAGCAAAATGCTTATGTTGTTTTATAGAAAGGCTTCCCAAATTCCTGGATAACAAGAGCAAAGGAGAATCCAGTTGATTTTGGTTTGTTTGGGTTTTTTTCCTTTGTATCAGCCTCAATTTTATTTTAACCATCTTGGCGGGAGGTGAATTAATTTGGCAAACATGCAGCTATTGGTGCAGCAAGTCCCCTGTGCTGATGCTAAAGGCTGCAGCATCCCAAGGTTCAGTGAGCCACAGATGCAGCCCTGCCCCTGGGTTTTTAACAACTTGTCTGAAAAAACAGGGAAGGCACAGCACAGAGCCACAAAAAGAGAGGAGAGCTAGAGAAAATAGACATCAAGTGTAAGAGACCTCTTCAGTGAGGCAGAGAAAAGTGAGAAGCAATTTGACTTCTGTGCCCAAGTATCTGTGCAGAGAGAAAGCACCAGATATGGAAGGGCTCCTTAATCTTGGGAGGTAAATCAGGGCATGCATCCCTGGCTGGTGAAAAGAAGCAAAGAAAGTTCAACAGGGCTTGTGTTTTTGGCAGCAGGGACAGTGAGCCTTGGGGACAAATCACCTACAGCAGAGGCTGCTTTGTCTCAAACACTCTAATAGTCCTTCTTTTGAGATAGGCATAATCAACAGAAGCCATTAATCTTAATGTTGGGGTAATTAAGCTTAATACAGGGCAACTGAGTGAAAATGAATAGGCTGGGATGTACGGGAAGTCAGATGGGATAATTCTTTGTGGCCTTCCAGTATACAAACAAGCTTTGTAGTCCTAACACAAGCCCCAGAGGCTCGCTGTGTTTTACTGTGAAAAGATGTGGGTTTATTAACACCAGATACCCTTCCAGATCACTTTCACAGAAGCTGGAGGATGTTGCTGGTGTAGAAATGACACTGGAGTTATTTAAAATGTTGGCAGATCTGCTCCCAGTTTCCTTTCTGCACCCAGAGCCTGTAGGGTGTGAAGGGATCCAGACCCAACGCTGTGGCCAAGGGCCGCTCTCACTGAAGGCGTGCAGCTGCCGCTGGGCCTGGTGCTGGTGTCGGGGAGGGGACAGGCAGTGCCACACGTGTGCTCAGCAGTGGCCACCCGAGGAAAGGTCAGCCCCAATGCTGCCATTTGCAGTGGGAGAGAACTGGAAAGATGTCTGTGGTGGAGGTGTCTCTGAGCAGGGAGGGAGGCAGCGCCGGGGGTGGAGGACGGGAGCAGTCTCCGCAGTGTAAATGTCACTGCCCATCGCCTTCTCTGCCCAGCCCTCCACGGCCCCGTGACAGAAACCTCTCAGCTTTATCCAGGGAAATTCATTTCTTTCTATCTGCTTTCTCTTTTGCAATTGTGCTGTTCCTGATTTTATAGCCATGTATTTATTTCATTAATCTTTAAATCACCATTAGTTTCAGCCACGTTGTCGTGTTGAGCGACAGAAAGGAGAAAATGTGAATATGCTGTTCTCCCCAAACCTGGAGCACATACAGCCAGGTGGCAGTTCAGGCTTGGCTTCTCATCTGGAAGCCTGAGCTGTGTTTTTAACAATACAGCACCCACCCAGCATGAAATTGTAATGGATCACGCCTTGCCCTAGGTCCTTGGCTTATCCTTGGTTGACACTGAATTAAAGGACATGATGTGTGGGACTCAGTAAATCCCTAACCTGCTGTCCCAGAGACAAGCATTTCCAACCGCACCATGCTGACACACGAGATTAGTGGAAGAGGTGCTCTCAATGCCACAGGCAGAAATGGGTCAGCTCCTATTTGGAAAGCTCTCTACTTGAAGTGAGTAGTGAGGCAGCCTGTAGGAATAAAAGGCCAAAAATCCTGTGCTTTCTGCCTCGGAGCCCTGCTGAGATTCACAGGCAGTGAGTCCTCAGCAGCTGAACAGGACCATTTTTGTGGTGGATATTAGCTTTGTGAATGGTATTTTATTAGAAATTAGGAAACAGTCTATCTTAGGAGCTGCACTCAGTGTAAAACTCCTTGCTACAACCAAAGTCCCTAAATTTGTTTAAAGTATATCAGCTAAGAATTTGTTTATTAAAGGCTTTATTGTAAACTTTTCAAATGCAGTGTCCCCACTGCTTCTAATAACTGAGTGCAGCAACAAGAAAAATCTCATATTTATTGCCCTTTCCCTCTTCCCTTTGCCCTAATCAAATCCTTTATTCATGCTTTTTCTGACATACCAGGTTTTCTGGCTTGGTTCAGCAGTGACTAAGTAGCTGTACAGTAACAAAACAGTGCTGTCTTTGTTCTGGAAAACTGGAGAAATGAGATGTATAATCTTGAACTAAGGAATCTCACAAGTGTAAAGGAAGCCACGTGTATTCCAGCACGAGCTGAGCTGAATTTACCAATGCTGCCTAGAAAGAGAGCAAAGAAAGAAAACAAACTCATTTGTTGTTTTGTTTTACCACCTCTTAAATGACCCAAAGCCCATCAGACCTGATGGTGTTTTGCTAGTTAAACTGATGATACTCATCTGCCTCTTATACATTTGCCTTATTTTCTCCACTTCACTCTCCCACTGTCTGTTTGCTCTCCCACGCTGCACATGCTCATCCTGCCAGTCGGGATCACGAGGAGCCCTGATTATGTTCTTTCTCCTGCGTAGCATCATGTCTTCAGCTGGTATTTTGGACAGCAAATTATCCCCAAAGCTGCACTTCACTTAGGACAGCCTACTGTGCTTCTTCCATCAGGTGGGCCCCTCCAATGACAGCTCAGTTGAGTAATATGTGCATTCTGTAAGGAAACCTTAACTGTATCTCTTCCTGGGTTATTTCAGTAAGTCCTATTGATTCACCACGCTTGTAGAAAGCAAAACTGAAATGTAAGATATTATCCCTGGTGTGTGAATCCTCAGGACAAGGTGGCATAGCCTGTGTGCTTTCCATGGTGGTTTGTATGCCCCAAATCTGCCTGTGCTCCTGGACTGGCAACAATCCCTCTGGGAGCATTCAAAAAGGGAGAGCTCCTCTGCCACAGAGGTGTTACTGCTGCAAGGTGCAGGTGGGACAGAGTAGGCAGATCCACTCGAGCTGAGGACAAACCCCTGCTCCTCCCTGGAGCTGGTGTAGCCAAGTGTTGAGCTCAAAAGCAAAGCCCTGTTTTACTTGCTAGTAACCTTGCAAAATCTGCACAGACATTCAAGGCATGCAGCAGACAGGAAAGGGGAGTGCAGGAAGGGTGGAAGCCAGATGTGAGCTGGCTCACTTGAGGATTTGTGCACAGACCTGGGCAGCATTGTTTTGTCTGCTCTTTTGAGTCTGCCACTCAAGCCACTCTACGGCATGTGCACCAGTGGTACAGTTCATTCCCCTGGGAAATTTGGCTTCTCCAGCCATCAGATGGTGTGTGTAGTCTGCTCTGTGTCCAGCTGGGATTTTCTCCTGGTGGGATTTTCTCCTGCTCTAGGTCTGGAACCTAGGAACAAAGAACCCAGCTGCCTGAGAAACCAGCTGGAGGCTCCTCAGAAGAGCAGAACATGGGTGCAGAGCCAGGCCACAGAGCTGATGGGAAGAAAGACACCTGGAGAAGACTGTATTGAGCTCAGAGCAGTGTAGAAAGCTTAGTAAAACCAAGCCTAAAAGGAAGGACTTATCTTCCAGTCATGAGTGGGAGGGGAGTTTGTCTTAATCTTTTTGGGAGGGGTCATTTTAATTCTTCTACTGTAGCTCTTTATTCCAGGAGTTCATTGCTCAGGAGTAAGAGGCAGCCATGGGGGCTTCTGGTGATGTGCTCAGAGCAAGGGAGGGCTTGGGTAGATCCACCTCAAAGGTCTTGAGCTTCTGAAAACCCATGGCCAGATTTATCCTTTCAGCCAGATTCTGTGGCCTTCTTTGGCCAGTCAGGACTAGTTACACTGGCACCAAGCCAGAGTGACTTCTTGGCCCAAGCAGTGACCCCAGTGGGAGGCAGCCCTGGTGGACTGGAAGTGTGCAGTGTCCCAGCAGCACTTGGCAGAGCAGGTTTCCAGCCTGCTGGGATGTGTTGCTGTAGCAAATCATGTTTCCCAGATTTTTCTTCATTGGTGGGAGCCTCATGAAACATGGGGCTACCTTCTGCTCTTTCCCATGTCTTTGGGGTCCTTTGGGTACTGTGGGCCTGTCTTCTCCATCAGGGTGGTTTCCCCATGTGTTCCCCATGGGAAGAACCATCAGTGTGGTCGTGACACTGGAATTCATTATGAGATGACTGTGACAACTTCAGGAAATAAATAGTGGGAGCAGATGGGCTTCCAGAGACCAGAAATCCTATTTCTCTATGAACATCCTCAATAATTGGATGTGTGCAAAAACAAAGGAAGGAAGGAAAAAATGCTGAAGGCTTGGAACAGCCTGTGAGCAGAATTGCCTTAACACATGAGTGAGCCTTTTCTGGTGGCTGCAGTGTGGTGGGCACCTGCAGAGCTGTACATGAATCACCTGATATGCTCTTTATTTCATTGTGCTGTTACTCATTGAGCTGCTGCAGGAAGCTTTCCACCCTGCCACCCCAAAGCATGGTTATCCTTCAGGACTTTGTGCTCCATCAGTTTGCTGGTGTGACCCAGTTACCTGATTTAACAGGGACATTTTCTTCCTTTGAGGGCACCGTTGTGAAAATATTCTCTTTGCTTCTTTGGTCTTGAGACCGTGGCTGAACCCCATTCTCCTTCCCCATCCCACCCCACCCATCTGTAAATCCTGTTGTTCTGCATTAAAATGCCTTTGCTGCACAAAACATTACATCCTCAAGGGTGGTATTTGGCAATACATAGAAGACAGGAGAACTGGAGAAGGCTGTGGAAGCAATGGCTACCTAAAGCATTAGGTACTGCTCACAGCAAACCCTCTTGGCTCCAAACCCTTTCCAGACAGTTTTGATTTTTTTTCTTAGAAGGGATTTTCGAATTTGATACCTAAATAATTGCTGTGATAAGTTTTGTGTTTTCCACAGCACTTTTGAGTTGTGCAAGAAAACGAAAAGCCTAAAATCTATTCTATTATTTTTTATGAAAGGTCTCAATATTCTCAGGATAAGGAGTCAATCTTCCAGCCACTTCTGAAACTGGTGGGAACTTACTGATTTTCTGGAAGTGACATTTGGTGTCTCCCAGAGAGCTAAGACACACAGTGATACCCTCTTTTGTACTGAGAGTGGCTGTCCTGGGTTTGCTCCCTGAGAAGAAGCAGATTGCCCTAAAAGTCCCTTGAATTGTGCTCCAGCCACCATTCAGCCACAAATTCACACACAGTGCTTCAAACTGCCAGTGCAAATGAAAGTTGTTTCAAACAGCTCCTTGTCTGTAGAAATAAACTGAAATGAAGAGCTCCAAAATATGCAAAGATGCAAAATAATCCTGGCAGGGGGGAGTTAATCAGGCATTAAAATCCAGGGCAGAGTCCAGGCAGAGATTAGAGAGTTGCTCTTTAATCAAAGCAGCTGAACTCATGTGTGCCTGCTAGTAACACTGCTTTTCAACCTGGAATTTGAGTTAGAAAAGCAAGGATTTCCTGTAATTCCACTAATACTATTATTATTTGTGCAATGATCTGGAAGCATTCTCTTCAACTGTGGTCTGGGATCAGGTGCTGTCAACCCAAGCTCCTGTTCCTGCTGGAGCAGCAGTAGAATGGGAAGATCCTGCCTGGCCTGGTCCCTCACATTTCAGGAGCTGTGGCAAAGCACTGCTTGTGAAGGGAAATAGCTCCTCTGGGGCCTGCTGCCAACCTCACCTGTGCTGGTCACTGTGAGGATGATGCTCCTTCTCACCTGCCCAGCTCTGGCAGCAGCCAAGTGCCAGGGCCTGGAAACCACAGCAGAGATCTGGTTGTGTGCAATGCCCAGACCCTGCCGTGCTCACAGCCACGTGGGGATTTGGTGGTTTGGTGCTAAGCTGGGAGCTCAGTCCCAGAAAGCTTTCCCACATCACCTGTGCTGGGGATGATGCTTTGTGTGGCCTCCAAGGCTCTGTCACCAAACGGGAGTGATGCTGCTGAGTGGCTTTATGCCTCAGGCACAGCCAAGCACTGGGCAGACAAAAAAAGGGCCCAGAGCCACTTGAAGGTGCCAGCACTGAGTGCACAGCAGTGCCAGCAGTTGCCTCCTGCCTAATGGAGCTGTGCAGATGTGAGAGCACAGGATTAGCAGTGCCCTGAGCTCCTCACTGTCACAATTTAAGGATGGATTTGAGCTGAGCAGCTCAAGCTCAGGGCAGCTGCCCTTGCTGTCGGTGCTTGGTTTCTCCTGGCCCTCCTGCCCTGAATGCCAGTGTGTTTCACCTCTCACCAGGCTGCCTCCGCACGAGTGCCTCTCTTCCCCGCTCTGGCAAGGTCTCCACTCACCAAGCAGAGCTGGTGCTTACTGGAGCTTGCTGGACCCTCCCTGGTGCTTACTCGAGCAAAACTCTTTATGGCACTGGGAAGGCTGCCAAGTCTGTGAGAAATGGCACCAGGTTTGCACCTCCACATCCGCATGGTCACTGAGAAATTGCAGCCCAGACTATTTGGTCCTTCCTAGTGCCCGGACAGAGGGGGTTGTTACCAGCCAAGCAGAGGGGGCGGTAGATAAGGAGCTCATTTTGGCACTTTTCAAAGTTTTCATGGCTCAGGTTTTGTTCAGGTAGCAGGTCAGGCAGACACAGGTCAGCTTTGTTAATCTCTGGTCTTGGAAAGCTTCTTGTCCAAACCTGGCTGCAATCTGTGCCTTTTGCCTTCAACCCTCTGTATTTCCATGCTGATCCATTTGAGCAATGGTGTTTGAATGAGCTTTGCCCATCAGTTGCTCCGTGATACTTCAAGGAACAGAGAAATAGAGCAAGTCCCTTTGTTTCTTCCAAGGGTTTTCAGGTGCCAGTGACAGATGGCTTGAGAGAGTAGATACAAGTCTGCTTGCTTCCTAATTTTTTAACTTTACTCCAAATATTTCACTGTTCATTGAGCATTACCTGTCTCCTCCCTAGCAGATGGATGTGTATTGGGGACATTCCTCATTTTTCAGGATGAGAGAGACGCTTTTCTCCATCCTAGGCATTATGCAGCCATGAGAACTGCCTGCCAGAGGCACTGTCTGCAGATGGGTAGTGAGTGGCTTGCTGGGCTGACCTGGCACTCTGCTCTTAAGCTTGGCTTTCTTTGATGTTAATGAGCCTCACCACTTGTCAGCTAGGACAGTGCTGCATATTGGGGGCCATACAAGGTACTAAAAGGAAATAAAGCATTTGGGAATTGGCCCATGCACACAAAACTCAACTGATCTTCATCTTGAAGTTCAACAATAAAATGAGGTAAAGATATTTGCAAGGACGTCACCTTGTTGTTTCTCTGTGCTAAAAGGCTATGAAATAAGGAGTGGAGATGTGTGTGCAGGCACATGAGGATGCTGCTGGGCAGAGCAATCTCCAGGTCCTGTGCTGACACCCTGCTCCTCTCCATGGTGATGGGCTGCAGTGCCCACTCCTTGTTGATAGATGCTTATTGCCATCAGGACTACAGGGCACAAAATACACTGAAAACAGGCCAGCCACAAAAACAGCTCCTCTGAGTTGATTTCTGCTGTGTCAGGAGAAAATAAGTCTATAGAGGAAAATACAAGAGGGAGCTGGGACAATCAAACACAGCACAGGGGAGAGACTGCTAAATAAAAGCGGTGGCAGTGATGTGCCCTCAGTGAGGAATCGCTGCCTTCTCCACAAAGAGTTAACACTGGATCAGCACAATCCCTATTTTTAACTGTCTCCAGCAGTTTCCTAGCAGCCTGCTTTGACTGGGTTATGCTGAAGGCCTGCCTTAATGTTAGTGCCATTAGGGAAAAGAGGAATTCCTGTGCTGGCCCAAGAGCGGCAGGACATTCCCAGAGTGTCCTGCTTTGTTCATTGCCTTTTCCAAAGCTTCTGTCTGGTTGAAATAAGAGCCCTTCCAAAATTTCCAAGCAATTAAATTAAAACTCCTTGGAAGGCAGGCCTGGATTGCCTTTCAGGAAGGGAGGCTGACTGCAAGCAAAGTTAGCAGTGCTGCTGTTGAACTGTACAGCAACGCTTGGAGCAGTTTGCCCTCCCATGGCCAGTTCGAGCTTGCAGCTTCTGCTCTCCAGTGCTGCCACAGAGGTTTCCTTTGGCTCAGATGGATTCAGACTCTGGATTAGCATTGTGCTCTCTGCCTGTGTCTTTACTCCAACCCCAGGATAATCTGCCTCCAAGGGAGAGCAGGGGGTTTGCCGGAGCAAAGTGCTCTTGTGGACAGTGCCCAGCACTGCCTTCTCCAGCACTACCTGCTTCCTTGCAGGTAGTTCCAAGTGCTTTGGGATACCATGGGCCTGTTCCGCATTTCGTGGTTTGGTCACTTGTTTGTGGTTTGTTGAGGCTCTTGTGTAAGCTCCAAAATACCCAGAGCTGCTGCACCTCAGTGGGGACACCTGACAGGGATTGCAGGCCGGAGCACTGTTGGGTACGAGCTCTCTGGACACTTCTTCTGCATTCACAAGACAAGGGAAAATGACCTCAAGTTGTGCCAGGGGAGGTTCAGGTTGGACATCAGATAGAATTTTTTCACTGAAAGGGTGGTTAGTCATTGGAACGAGCTACCCATGGCAGTGGTGGAGTCACCATCTCTGGAGGTGTTCAAAACAGGAGCAAATGTGGTCCTTTGTGATATGGTTTAGGGGGTTTGGCAGTGCTGGACTTGAAGACGTCAGAGGTCTTTTCCAACCTTTTTGATTCTATGCTTCATGGATCCTGTTGTGAGGTCATTCCTCCATTCTGAGGCCAGATCCCTCACACATCTCTTACGTTTGAGCAGCCCCACTGCAGGGTGTGCCTGCAACAGCGGTGCAGAGAGCCCATTGGCCTGGCATGGGTGGGATCAGCAGAGCCACAGAGCAAATGGGATGAAAACAGGAAACTCTTTTGCTTTTCATCAGGGTTTTCCATGGGAAAACAAGAGATTAAATGCATACTCCTAATTTCTGCACTCTATTTTAAAACTGCATTTCCTGAGATTCAGACTTGCAGGCATTTAGGCAGAAGACAGACAGCAGTAGATAGGTTGATTCCTGCCTCCTGCCCACCATCTTCAGTGACATCCCAGTAAACAACCAGGTATGAAGCACTGATGTTTCTTTCCTCTACCTATCTGTCAAAAAACTTTTTCTAATTTGCCTTTTGAATTTGTTGGGTTTCTCTTCCCCAGCATCTTCAGTAGATTCCCAAACCTCAGCTATTCTTGCAGCCCAGACAATTTGCAGTGGATTTCTAGGCAGTATGTGCATGACATAGAGCAGTTCTCTCCCTGGTGTTCTACGGTGTCCCCAGCCTGATTCTCCAGGAGACAAAACACAGGAATCTGGTCCCTGTTAACAGACCATTAGCGCCAGCAACATCCAGAATTGAATGTCTTGGTCTTTGAGCAGCCAGCAGTTACTGCACAGTGTCCAGTGCAGCAAGTGTGGAAAGCCAGATGATTTTAATGACAGGGTGTCCATTGAAGTCTCTGGTTTGCAGGAGGTTGTGATAATTTCCTCTTTCTCCCAGATAAAAGAAATGCAGAGTAAGAGAAGTTCCTTGGCCACTGCTGGGTGGACACTTTGAATATCTCATTTAATTTACTAGATAATGATCACATTTATGGAACAGCTTGTTTCAATTTTCTCATTATCACTAACTGAGATGATAGCTTATTTAATCCACTTCTGCACCACTTCACACACAATGAGAAATGTGGGAAGGAAAGTCATTCAGAAGAGTATGTGGAGCCCTGGTGTAAGCAGGTTGGTACAGATGAACCTTCAGTGTGGAAGCCTCAGGTTTCTGATGAAGGTCACTAATAGGAAGCCATATGGAACTGAGCAGCTCTGCAGGACCTGTGCTGTTGTCCATTCAGGACTTGGGTCATGCTGGAGTTCAGTGGCTGAACCAGGTGCCAAAGCTTTTTCTCTGAGACAGTAAGAAGCCTGTGCTGTTAAAAGACTGATATATTGTCTGCCAAGAGGACTGAAGCAAATGATGAATGAGATCAGAGATGAATTTGCTCTAATACTAATACGTTATATGTAAGAGCACAGAGTGTTTCCACTGATTCTGAAAGAAATTTAATCCTCTGCCACTGAGAAGGAAATGGGCTTGTGAGTCTGAGGAAGGAATGCATCATAATCCCAGAAGAAGTAGGCAGTGATTTCTTGGCACTGGGGATTTGGCAGGATTTTGATGTGGAACAGGAGCAGGTTTAGCCAGTGGATTTCAGCAATGGTAAATGGGGTGAAGGACACCTGTGGTCTCTTGGCTGTCCCTGGGCTGCTGTGTCTGTTTTCATATCCTTACCCATATAATGGTAGAAAGATTAATTATTCAGAGTTTTCACATGGAAGAGAGCAAGTTCTCATGCTGCTAAACGACCTCCTTCCCTGATCACAGGGCATGGAAGGCCCTACCATGGGAGAGGATGGGATCCCAGCTTCACTGTCAGCCATGGAGGAGAATCCCCTGATGGCTCAAAGGGAACTGCCAGAGAACTCTGACATTGTCTCTTGATTTTTCCAATGTGACAAACAAACAAACCCACCAGCTGTCCAAAGCAGAGCAGGGAGAATGTGACTAAAGGATTATATTTACCTTCACACCTTCATGAAGGCTTATGCAGACCCCTGAAGTGTAAAGTAAAATTATCCCTCTTATTTCAGTTGGCTTCTCAAGAAGGAGGTACACAAGAGCAGCCTGAAGTATTCAGACACTGAGCTGTGTTCAATGTCTCTCCCTAGAACCTTCTGGAGAAGTCAAATGAAAAGCCAGGTGTGCATTGCAGGGGGATTTGTTTTTCCAAATAGAAACTATAAGATGAGGAGAAAAGCTGTGTTTTCAAAAACAAGGAACTCTTTGGAGTCCAGTTGTAAATCAGACTTTCCTGGATCCATTATGTAAAATATCTGCTTGACCTGTAGCGGTTTAGGATTCATTATTTAAATATTCTTTTGAGCACCAGCGTCAGAGCTCTGTCTGAAAAGTCCTTTATAATGGGCTGTTCTGCCTTCAGCTCCTACTCATTTTATGCTAATTGCTGACAAGTCGTAATTTTCCAGTAAACCACTCAGAATAAGCTCCATACAGATATTAATGACACAATAAGTCTTTGAGCAGCCACCGAGACTGAAACATGAAAAGCTAAAGGCATTTCCTTTTGGGATTTGACCCCCCGATGTACTGCTTGTCTTCTAGGCAACAGGCACAAATTCTGTGTGTGGATGGCTGCTTTCTAATCCCAAGCTCACACTGATGAGTTGAGCAGCTACCTACAGGATTGGCTGCGTGAGGATGGGAGTGACTGGCTTGCAATTCCTGCCCAGACTTAGGGGAATGAGGTGCCCAGGTCCCACCAACTCTGGTAGCAGGCAGTGCCATATTTACTGAGCATTTCTGGAATCCAAGCTGTTTCCTCTGGCACTGCTGCTGCACTTCTACTCCAGCCTTAGGGAGGGGTGGCTGTGAGCTGTGTGACATGGAGGGGTGGCCAGGGTGCCCTGATGGTCAGTGGAATGGTCAGACAGGACTGGGGGTACCACTGCTGCCTGAGGAAAGAGCCCAGTGCAGGCAGGCCCAGGAAGGGAAGCACCAGGAGGAACTTCTGGCCAGATCACCTCAGCTAAGGAATAAATCCTCCCATGCATTTAGCCCTGCAGACACACATCTGCTGTCCAGCGGTGAGCGGGGGAAATTCTACAGAGTGAGCTCGTTCCAGGAACCTTTAGTCTTATTGGTTTTTGGAGGAAACCCAGAAAAAGTTCCATTGGAAAACTGAGAGCTATTATGCAGGATAACTCTTAAGTGACTTGGTATTTGCCCTTGGAGACCAGCTCTCCCAACTTTATCAAAAATTATATAAGCTGATTCTCCAGTTTTGTGTCACTGCAGGCCCAGGGTAGTGTTTTCTACAGAAGGATCATGATGTTCAACAATTGCCATCGTATTTCTGGGGTTTTTTTATGTATAGAACAAAAAGGAAAATTAGAAAGAAAATGTGGAAAATGTAAAGTTTCTTACTGACTTGTTTCTCTTTAGAGTCCAGTAAGTTGTGGAACACTGCAGATTTTTCAGTCCTTTCAGTTACTTTATTAAGTAACTCCTAGTATCACTTATGGTTGTTTAAAGAGAGGAAAAATGTGACTTTTCCTGTCTGCCAATTAATTTATTGTGATTAGCACACAATCTTCAGGGCATCACCACCACCTGTGGGCCTTTCCTTCTTCCTCTGCTTACCACCACTGGTCTGATGTACCTGTTTACCTGTTAACTCAAGGCATTGTCCCCACCTGGAGATGACATTTGTTGACATCTTGCCTGGAACAAGCTGAGGATATACTTGGGAGGAGATGTTGAAGCAAGAGGGAACAGCCAAGCTAGGACCTCAAGGGAAAGAGGCAAGTAATCAATTCTTACAAATAGCTCAGGATTTGGTGGAGTTGAACTGGTTAGGAGCTGATGAATAGCTTCCTCTTCTTTCCTTTGGTTTTGAATGGACGGCTGTGCTGCTGTGCGCAAGCTCTAAGCATCTCTAATTTGCAGGGAAGGCTCAGTTGTCCATTTGGGACCAGGGCTGGCACTGGTTGTGGCTGGAAGAGGATGAGGGGACCCAAACAAGTGGTTTCTGCTATTCAAAGTGACCATTCAGCATTTCCCCTCCACCTGCTGTGTCCTGCTCCACACCCTGCCTGGTGAAGGCATTGGGAGGGACTTTCCAAGGCCTCCACGTAGCTCTTACGTCTGTCGCATACCTGTGAGCTTGGGCTGAATCATCCCCCAGGCAGGTCCTGGCAGAAAACCTCTGTGACTCAGGAGCTCCCAGGAGCACAGCAGCTGGGAAGAGCCACTAAATAAGGGAGGCTTTCTCCTTGCCACCACGCTGCTGATCTGCCTGGGGGCAAACAGGACATTCAGATGTTCTCATAGGCTTAGGAAGGGAAAGGAGTGAATAGAAAACAGAATAGAATGGGAACAGGAGTGGAAGCAGGAAAGCCATTTTGGCCTATACAGCTGCCTATACCAAAGTCTCTTCCCATCATCCCAGTCACACGAAAGAGGCTTCACTGCTCACCAGAAAACCGATGAAAGGTGCACAGTGCAGAAAGCAGAGGATGGAAAGCTTTGTTAAACACTGGTGAGCAGTGCCCAACACAAGTATCTTCTGCTTCAGAAGACAGTGCCCAGTGTTGGGAGAGCAGTGCTGAGCCTCAGCCTGTGCCATGGGGGGCATTCTGGAGAGCAGAAGGGCTGGGTTTGTGTCAGTAACCAAGGATCTGGGCAGGGTACACACCTGGGCACTTCAGAGGGTCATGGCCATCGCCAGGAGGCAGCTAATGTTGTGGTCAAAGAATGAGCCACAATGAAACTGTGGCAGCCTGAAGTGGCCATGTCCACTGTGATGTGAGTGAGTGAAGGCAAGGCCAGCCTGCACTTCCCCAAAAATGTTACACTGTGGTGTCATCAGCAGGCTAGGCAGCAAGACTAAAGATTAGTCCTTTGAAGTTCCCAGCCCTCTCCCACTCCGCTGTCCTGCGCTTGGGGCTGTTTGAGGCCAAATGGTGTCTCTGTGCTCGCAAGGAGCTGTCATTCTGTCAGGAGCTAGTTAGAACTGACAGATAATGCTTGATTTTACACTATAACCCGTTTTTTCCCCCCATGCCGACTGTACATGTCTCTTCATGCCCAGGCCGTGTCATTTCCGTTTGTTTCCGCTTCTTACATCTCTCTTTGGCCGGGCTCTCCTCCTCCCCGCCTGCAGAGCACACGTGAGGTTTGGGCTGTGCCCGGAGCTGTGCAGACTTGCAGTGCTGTGCTTCCAAGCTCACTCCTCGCCAGGGGAAGGGATGGCACAGCCTGGGTTGGGTGGCACCGGGACAAGTAGGAGGCAAAGCCAACAGCTTGTCACTGCTCCCATGGTAGGTGTGGTATGATTAGCAGCAAAGGTCTACGTACAAATGAGTAATCTCCCTTTTGGCCCCTTTCAGCAATTTTGTCTTTCATAATTGAAAAAAAAATAAATTTACATCGCTTTGTGCTCCATTGCTGCATTCTGAAGGCCACTAAATGTCTCTTTGCTGAACTAATCTTTAAGGTCCCTTTCAACCCAAACCATTCTAGGATTCAATACAGCTTATCATCAGTGTGGCTCCAGCTGAATCTAAACCACCCCTGTGCTCACAAGTGTTGTGCATCAGACAGCTGGGATGTCCTGGGGTGCCATCAGGCACAGGAAGCCCACGGAGGAGATTGATGCTTAATTCAAATCTCCTGAGCCCCAGTCGAGAGCTTTTAAATATCTGACCACTCTTTCTCACCTGATCTGGAAAAGCAGCAAAGCAACTTGTCCAGTGTTAAACACATCAGTAGTTTTGCTTGGATTGGCAAATCCTGTCACCACCAAATGCATTCATTTTAAGGTGTCCCAATTTTAGGAAGATAAAAATAAAACTTATTCCATTTAAATAATTTGGCAGTTCATTTAAACCTTCCAGGAGTCAAGGCCAAGCTGTACAGCTTGTGTTAAAAGAAAGAGCTGTAGAAGTGCAAGCATGTTTTTCCTTCAGGGGAAAAACCCCCACCGTTTTCAGATTGCCATGACAAGTTTTTATATTCCTTCCCCATTGATGTGTTGGAGGTAACTAATAAGCTGGTAAGGCTGATTATAATAGATCCAAAACCAGGACTCCGAGAGATTCCCCGCAGCCCATATCCGACAGGTCTTGTCACTTGGATGCATTTGTGAAAAGCTGGTTTGTCTCTCAGATGACAGATGCTTTGATGAGCTAATCATCTCATTTCCGTGAACTGCACATCTGTAAAAACAAAAGGGGATGAGACTCGAACAAGTGACTAAGCCCTATTCTTGTTTGCATTGTTTCATCGCTATTATTTGAGTGGAGCTGCTGTGGAGCTGCCTGCCCCACGCCAGCTCACAGGTGATGTGACGTGTGCTATTTTGAGCAGATGACTCCTCTCTGGGGTTCTGCTCACCACAAAGCCCACAAGAGGTGTTTTGCCCACACCTGGTGGTCTCTGACACCCCAGGAGCAACCAGCCTTGGCTCAGCCAACCTCTCATCTCATGAATGTGTTGCTCCAGCTTAGGAGGCAGATGGAAAGGGCAAAGCTGAGGAGGTGACAGCATTGCAGAGGTTACTGGGGGTGACAGATGCTCTTCTCCATTTCCTGGGGGTGACAGATGCTCTTCTCCATTTCCTGGGGGTGACAGATGCTCTTCTCCATTTCCTGCACCAATGGCCAGTGTTCATCCCCACTGCTGGGTCTCCTCAAAGCCACAAGCAGCAGGAGGGTCCTCCTTGTGCTTGACACATGTGGAACAAGTGCTGGCCAGGGGACAGGGGTCAAGACCCCGCCACAGCTTTTCTGCCAGGGCCATCAATTTTGTGAGGTCACCTGATCCAGGAGGCAGTAGCTCTCTCATCCATGTTAGCCTGGGCAGAAGCTCGATGCTAACAGGTGGTTTCCTGCCTTTGTTATTGCCTTTCTTATTTCCCATTATTTTTTCAGTGTTTGTGCTCAGCAGCCAGTGAGGTACAAAGATGAACAACCCCGCTGAGGCTTTTTATACCTTTTCTGTGCTTTTTCTTTATATTGTGGCACTTTCAGGCTGAAGCACCAAGGGTTCTGAGTTCCCACGGAATGCAGAGGAACTAGGGGCAGTTCAGTGGCTCAGTCCTGATGCTGAAAGTCCTCACATCCATCCTGTGCATCAAACCCTCCAGCCCATGTATTCATTCTGGAGAAGGGTCAAACAAAGAAATTTAGTGTGTGGTAACTAATTTACCTTTGTTGTCTACATCTAGTTAATTTAGATTAAATTTCCTGTATGTACTTTACCAGTCATGTTTTCTTCTTTAACTTTGTGGTCCTAGGTTTCATTCCCTTGTTTCGGTGTTTTCTGGATTAATTTTATAGCAAAATAAATTGTAACTATGTCAATCCACCAGTATGATTATCTGAATCAGGAAGTTTGTTTTTTCTTTAGTTTTTTGTACAATAGATCTGTGGAGCAGATAAAGATCCTTGAGGGAGGGATATGCCCAGCTACTGAGGCCACAAATCCTCAGAAGTTTGTTTCCTTTTTTCAGTTCAAACATGAATTTATGAGAAGGACACATTGTATGTCCTCCACCTCCGCCTGTCCAGAGCCATTTATTTCAAAGCAAGGTTTTTTTGCTCTGAAGTGGAAGTTTAAAAGGAAATTATCAGGTACTTTCTAAACCAGTTTTGCATCTTTGTTGCTGCTTTATCTGTAGTAATTTGAAATGCTGGGGGTGGAATGCTTTTTGATGGAATGCCAGCAGAAAACTAAAGCCCAGCTTTAACCCTTGGGCTCCTCTTGTCATAGCTTTGTACCTCAGGATCGTGTTCTGTGGACTGTAAAACTTCCTCACATTTCTCTGGCAGAAGTGAGGGGAGTTCAGGATGTGTGTCTTTGCCTGACAGGGGACACAGAGCTCTGAGGGTGTTTTTGCAGGGCCAGGGCGGTGTGAAGGGAGCTGCCAGAGCTGATGGGGTACAGAGTGTGGGTCTGTGGCTGCTCTATCCCTGCTGTTTTTGCTGGTGCTTTGGGCTGTGATTTCCTTTGGTGGGGGTTGCAGAGGAGCAAGAGGAGCTGATGCTGTCCTTACTGAGGCGTTTCCAGGCTGAAAATTCAGCATTTATGCATTAGCCAAGATTCCTGGGATGGGGTGCTGGTACGGGACTATCCCAATCCACAAAAATGAGTCTCACTGACAGCAAGCAGCCTTGGTGAGTCTCCTCCCTCCATGTTCATGGATCAGCCCTGGAACATGGCTCAGTGATGGCTTTTTCTATGCAAGTGGTTCCCATTATTTTTTCTTTTTTTTTCTTTTTTCTTCTTTTGCCTTAGTTCAATGTAACAACATCACAGCATGGAAACTACACCATGAGCTAATGCTGCTCCCAAGCAAGAGTTAAAGCATGGCCCTTTTCCATTTCCTTACTAACAGCTTCAGACCTTGGCATCTATCAAAATAGATGCTGGAGCCAAAAGCTAACAAAGGTGGAAATGATCTCTGCAGGGCAGGCTGCTGTTTCCTGTGATCTGGTCTCAGGCCAAGCAGATACAGCTCCAGCTTCAGCCCCTGCTCGTGCTGGAGATGTTTGCAAAGAGCAGCCACTGTATCCAAGGCTGGAGCAGCCCAGGGAAATGTCTGTGCAACATGAAAACAAAATAAAACCAGGAAAGAGCAGATGTCCTAGAAGTGTGGGTTTGGAAAGAATATGCATAAAAGGATGTCATTGTTGTGGGTTGTAGGGGTCACCTGTCCCTTGGGAACCAGCTTTAGCTTACAGGGAGATAAAAGTCTGGAGGATCAAGAGTTTGGTGGAGCTGCAGAAATGCAGGGAAAGGCGTGTGATGGGAGAATGCCAGCCCCTGGAACCCCATCTAAGGACAGTGGAAGCTACTGGGGGTCAGAAATTCAAGCTTCATGCATATTGGTTTTTGCACTGAGAGGAGAAGCAGAGCGTTCTCAATGTCCAGAGCACCTGAAGAGCAGGTATAAGTCACCGGTGTCATTTGCATCTGTGAAGGGTTTGGTATTGACAGAATTTTACTTATGGATCTTGCCCTAATGCAGTTAAGACCTCCTTGAGTTTGGAAAGTGCTTTGAGATCTTAAGATGGATTGGTCTTTCTAGAAAGACAAAACATTGCTATATTCACCTTCTTTTTCAAATCTTTTATTATAATTGCTCTCTGTGAGCACCAAATTCACAGGAAAAAAATGTATAAAGCATTAAAAAGTCATTGCTGTCTATCTCCTTTCCCCCACAGATTGCTGAAGTTTCTCAATTTTGTACTCAGTTTCCATCACTTGGGAGACACATACATCAAGCCAATAGGATCCATAAATATTCTTAATCCCATTTTGCTGGCAATTTTTTCCTGCTTTAATCTAATGCAAATGGGATCCCAATTCGTATGAGAGGCCATGCTTCTTGCCTTGGCAGCAATGCCCCCCCCAGCCCTAAAAGAATCACACTTATTTCATGTTTACATGATCTCTAGACTTTGAAACCCTTCAAGGGCACCTCAAAATACACCCTCAGTTTCTACCAGTTTGCAGGCTCCGGAGGAAATACTGGAGGCTGTTCAGAACAACAGCCTCCAGGCAGGGGTCGGGGTGTACTGGAGACTCATCTGGCAGTGCCAAAAAAAGGAAATGCTGTGTTTTGGGAGGGTTTCTCAAGCGCTCCCCAGCACAGAGCGTGTGGGGGGCTGGCAGAGTTGTGACGGCTGAAGCAAGTGGGGTCAGCCAGAATGAAGCTGCAGCTCCCAGCTCTGAGCGGGGCCGTTGCCTCACCGTGCTCTCCAAAGGTGTGTTCCCTGCGTGGCAGAACATGTCACCCTCATTAAGCTTCCCAACGTCACGCAGATCTGGAGCTGGTGATTTGCTTCTGGGACCACTGCCATGCCTCGGGGTGCCTGACGGGAGGATTATTTTTGTTCTTTGCAGAAGACACTGTTTTCCAAATGGATCATAAAAAGAAAAATGTGCTCGTAGGTGTTGAAAGAGCAAATGCTTTTGCATTTGACTGCACTGTGCTTTTTCTGGTTTCTGTGCTCCTTGGAAGCAAATGGGGGCTTTCATCAGGATGTTAAATTCTGAGTCCTTGTGGACTGGCTTTGTCCACATAACTGCACTGAGGTGGTTTTTAGGGGAAGGCAATTGAAGCAGTGTACAGTGATTCACAAAACAGACCTTTTCAGGCACCCTCTGCTCCCTCAGCCAAGTTTTGCCTTTTACATTTTCCTGGGTCTTTTTGGTTTTGGTTTGGAGGCATTCATGCTCTCACCCCCCACCAAGGGGTTTCTAGAGCTCCACTAGGGCAGCAGCTGTGCCTGGTTTGAACCTCATTTCATCTGCTCTCAGGGAGATGCTGGTGACCCCCTCCACAGTATTCTGGGGCAGCCTGACATGCCATGTCCTGCCCATGGTGCTCTCATTACCTGCTCTTTCTCTGCTCTGTGCTGCCAGAGACCCTTCTGGACCTATCTGTGCCTGTCCTGGAAGTTGCTTCTGGTGCATGTTTTTTTCCATGCCTCTGGCTTTTAGCTTGGGATTCTCCAAGTGTTCCCATGAAGTCCTTGGCACCCCATTATACACTGATTTTGAAGGATTGTGGCCCTGGTTTTCTGCACTGTAACATTTGGATCCATTTGGAGATTTGTTTGTTAGCAGCTCTCTATGGTTGGCCTGCTCTCCTACACCAGCAGGCTTCTCCTCAGCCACCAAATGTGCTGGTGTGTCGTGAAATCCTTCTTCTGACTCATCCTTCTGATCCTTTAAACTGCCCACTCCAAAAGCACACTGTAGGCTGGGATGAGGAACTCACCCGGGCATGAGCTGTGCTGATGCCTCCATCCAAGCCTCTCTGAAGCTTCTGGAAAGGAGATGGTGGAGACTGGGACATGAGTTTGTGTCTTGTCTGGATGCTGAGGAAAAGTCCTGAATTTGCTGAACCAGAGAGGCCTTTACCTTCACATGCTGGCAGGCAGGTTCAGCTGGGAGAGTGTCTGGGGAAAGGCTGAGTCTGATGGTCAGACACTGTTCTCTGCTGCTGGTGTTTTGGGTATGGTGATATCTCCTCTTTCAATCAGTGCTTTCAAAAAGCTCCTTTTTGTGAGGTCAACAAGAACAATTTTTCACTTGCATTTTTCACACAGTGGAAGAGAAGGAGCTGGTGGGGCTGCAACTGGGGATGTCCCTCCAGTCACAAGCTGGATCCTCACCGGGTGTTCTGGAGGCCAAGCTGGCACTCAGTGAATGGCCAGAAGGCAATCAACAAAATCCACAGCCTCTGCCACTGGGTATGCAGGATTATCAAATATTTCCTGCTGTTAAAACCCCATAGAAATGGGAACAGCAGCTTCAGAGAATTTTTTCTCTCCATCATTTTATTCACCTACCATCTGAGCGCTGGTTGCAGGGTCTGTCTCTGGAGCAAGGTGGGTGGATATTGTCTCTTTTCCTGTGAATTCCTCATGGCACTGTTGATCTCCTGACTTAAATTTTTGGTGCAATTAAGGAAAGCAGTATCATCAAACTGTCTGTGCAGGAAAGTGATGATCAGTGACAGCCTGAATGTGTCACATCAGCAGCTTCTTATGAGGCACTCGCTACCTCCACAGAAGTTATTTGTAGATGGTTTTAGTTGCTCTTTGACTTGCCCAAAGGGAAAAGAGTTGTTCCTCTTATTAAATTAAAGAGGTCAGTGGGGCCTGCAGAGATTGCCTCTTATTTTTGTGTGGTCTTGTGAAGTCCTGCTTTCCCAGCCTGTAAAAAGCAGGATGTTCTTACCTGATGGAGGTGGGAAGCGTGGTGAGATGTGCAGCACAAGTGTGGCAGGGAGAAAGGTACACAGGCCCAGTGCTCTGCAGTGAACCCAAACCACATGGGGCAGAGGCTGAGCAGAGCAGCCACTCCTGGAGAGGGCAGGACACAGTTGAGGTGCTCTTTGCTCCAGAACAAAGTCAAAGGGGAATGCACCAAGCAAACAGCCATCCCCAGGAAACAACACCGTGCCTGCATAGAGGCATGTGTCAGGTGGGAGACAGAAGTGACAAAGAAGCCTTGCAGAGAAATGTTATTACTGGTGGTTGTGTTTGTGTGTCTGTTTATTTTAGCCTTCAAACAATGCATTTGATTTTTATTTTTTTTTTCATTTTAAATACTTTTTGACCCCAGCTTCAAAGTGACCTCCTGAGGTAATGGTTCATATAATTCCTGGCAGAGAACAGCTTTTGAGTAAAAGCTGGAGCCCTAAAATGAAGCCTCAAAATATAAAGCCATCACTCCATTTTCCCCAGGTACCTGCATGCCTGGAATCCATCCTCCTTATACTCCTTTGTTTGAACTCTAGAATGGGTGACAATGTTATTAATTAAAACTGTGGCATGCACAAGTTTTGGAAAGGGAACAAGAAATGCAAAAGCAGTGATTTCCTCCTCCTCCTCCTCTCCCTCCTCTGCAATTTATTCTATTCTTGGATTTCCATGTGATATCTTGTCCTGCAAATAAAAATCCCAACCCACCTTCCCCATCCAGACTTACTCTGAGGAGGTGCTTGGGAACACCTTTTGCTTTGAACTGAATCATTGCTTTATTTCCTAGATATGAAGGCAGCAGCAGGGACCCACCCACCTGCTCCTTGGATCAGGGGTATTGGCACTATGCAAATATAACACAAAAAGACATGCAGGCAGTAAATCCCTGTTTGGGGGATGTGAGAGAGGTTCACAGAAACACCTTTTTCTTTGGGTTCGCAGCCTTTTCCGAGTCAAAGGTGGCCACTTACGTTGCCTCCATCGAGGTCAGGCTCCTGAAGTGGAAAGATGTAGAGCAAGTTACAGGTAAAAATCAAGGATCTACTGCAGTCATCTCCTCTAGACAACATTATCTAGTCTGGCTTTCTCTAATGCTCTGCATCCCACAGAAAACCTTTTTTGTAACCTACTTGCTGCTGCTCCCCATTGCTAAAGAAAACTGCTCTCCTTTACTGGCCTGGGTGCTGCAAGGAAAAGTTCATTGTCAGTAGGGATGTCATTTTAAAAAATTAATGCATTAAAAATGTTTCCTTCCTCTACAATAATGATAATCTTAATTTCTGAGCTTCCTGCAGTAGAACATTTTCTTAATTGAATTCCTAATACATTGAACATCTCTAAAAAGCATGAATGGCAATTTCATCCTGCTGGCTGCATTCTCCTGAGGGACACTCTTTAGGGACTGTTCATGACACAAAGACCTTTTTTCCCTCTCAGGCCAAGGTTTTAACTTCAGCCTTTGCCCACCAGTCAGTATCAGCCCTTGTTCTCAGTGTGGTGGATCCTTTGCTGGAGGGGAGTTCCTGTGTCTGTCCCAGGGCACAGCTACAGCTCTGCAGGAGCTACATCACCACTGGGCTGCCTCTTCAGCAGGTCCAGCAAATCTCCTGTTTATATGAGCACAAGGTCCTGCCAAGGACTTGCTTGCACCATTCCCTTGCCAGGTGTGTCCTGGTGCTGGCAGGACTCCTGATGGGGGCCTGCTGCACCATGCTCTCCATCCCAAAGTTCATCCAGAGACATCTCTGATTCTTTTAGGTGCTTAGGAGCTCTGCAGAGTTAGTAAAAGCACCTTTGGAGGTGTTAGAGTTGCCTTATCTCATTGGAAATTAGATGAATGGAAAGAGAGAGGGGAAAGCAAAGGGAGGATGGGAATGTGCAGAGCTCCCCAGGAGATCATGTGCCATGCTGGGTCATTTCCTCTGACAGAGGTTTTTCCCATGATTACTTTGTAATTATACTTTGTACCTGTCATTTTGTGACTATGGATGAAGCATTTTAAGTTGAAAAGTTATTCCTTAGATCTGGAAGAAAGATGACAAATTTTGCGGGGAGGGGGAAACCAGAAAAAGTACTGGGAAATAATCTCTTCATGGGAGGTCTGAATTCCTCCCTCTCCTCTGAAGGTCAGTGTCTACCCCGAGCTCAGCTGCACCACAGATCCAGCAGAACATCTCTCCCTCGGTATCCAGCTTCATTATGGTTCCTGTTTTCTCTTCCCTCCCAGGACAATTGTACTGCCCTGGGCTGCTCACAAGGGAAGGGAGCCCCACAGGAAAACCTCTTGGGCATGAGAGAGTCCTGGTGGAAAGCTGTTTGTTTGCAATGGGAAAATGCCTAGCTCAAAATCACTCTGCTATCTTCCCCTGCTGTCCACTGTAAGTGTAGCAGCAGGCAGATCAATCCTGCTGGCTAACAGAGAACAGTCTTTTACCCCTAAAAAGTGATTGAGTGTAGCTCTGTAGAAATAAAGCACTGATTATCTACATTTCACACCAGGTCTATGGGCCTAAGTGTGTGCAAGAATACCTTGAACTCCCAGGGCTCAACACATCTGCCATTAGAATAAGTTGTACCAGGGACTGACTGGACCATTTCACTCTTCAGTGGTGATTTTGCAGAAAATGCACTGTACTGAAGATGATTTTCCATTTGGAATAGCACAGGAATGCTCTCCTGAAACACTGAACACGCCTGGTATTTTTAACTTAAAAATGGCTGCTTAAAATACAAGGAAGAGTATAGGTAATTAAGCCCCTGATCACTTAAAATTAGAGCATGTGGCTCAGAGAACACAGCCCAAATCAATGAGGGCACAGCACTTTGCTAAAGGCATCTCTAAAAACAAGTGCTATGGAGCGGAAGAAAGGTCTAGAGACTTTTCAGTTCCCATCTACAGAACAAAACTGTGCCCTTTTGTGGTAATTTTAATATTTTTCTAGTGACTTTAATTTGCTATGTAGAAAAAACAAGAGACAACAAACACAAATTGTCTCCAGCTTTAGTGTTGTATTTTCCAGCTGCCTCCCTTTCCTTGATCACATGTATGGAGTGCAAAACACATTTTACTCAATGCCAGAGTTGACCAAAAGCTCTCAGTATGTTTTATATTGTTTCAGTTAGTGACTTAAATTAAAAAAATTAATTAGTAATAATTGATTATTAATTAAATTTTTAAATGTACAGCAAGATGGTGACTGCAGCTCAGCCATATTGCTGTGAGAGTGATCTGTAGGAAAAGCTAAGCAAGCTGTTATGGGTGTCAGAGGAATAAATCTCTTACCTCAAAGGGCTGATCCATAAAGGATTGATGGTTCAAGCCCTGCTCTCAGACAGGTCATTTTTGCTACAAAATGTAAATGTTTTATCAGCATCAGAACATCTCATGGTTCAATTACTGAGCCTACAAGAAGCCCCAGGTTGTCAGCTCAAGCTTCTCACATTAAAGGGAAAGCCCAAAATGAGTCTCAGTGTCACAGGCTAGGGTCCTGCATTAAAAAAAAAAAAAAAAAGAAAAAAAGGAAAACACATTAAAAGTCTACAACTGAGAATTTTCAGAGTGTGATCAAACCCCCTGCAATGAGAGAGAGACTGACATGACTCTTAACTCCAGTTCTCTGGCTCAGACCCTAAATAGTTGAGGTCAAATTTTTAATAGAGAAGGTGAGTGATAGATTCCAGATTCACAAGTCAGGCTGCCTCCTGACGTTTTCTGTCTGTAAAAATAAGTAGCCTTTCTCTACTTCTAACAGAAATCTCTTCCCTGGCTCTCCTTGACGGTTTCCTCTCCTGTCTCCACCTCCAGAGATGTCTGAACAGTATAATTTCCTTTTATTTTTAGCCATCTTTCATAATTGAAAGTATCTCTGCGTCGAATAGAAAACGTTCCCATGAATTCCTCAGAAGGCACTTAGAGCAAGCAATTGATGAGAATGAAATATTTAATGGGGTTTTATACCTGTGAACCTGGTGACACCGGTGCATCTCAGCAGCAAAATTTTCATTACATCAGGATGGATGGGCATGAGGCTTTCACCTCCCCAGCTTGGATGGTGCTTCTCTTTTGGGGTCAGTCCTGGATCCGGCCTGAGGGGTCTGGGAGTCAGTGGCAGGTGAGGAGTGGCTGCTCCTGCCCCCAGAGCTTCCAGCTCTTCCTACTGAGGACCCAAAACTGCTGCCTGGGGCAAAGCTGATGTTTCTCACTTGTCAGAGCACACAGGGTGACTGCAGTGCTCTCCAGAGACCCAGCCATATCCACAGGCAGTTATTGATCTCATCTGAGCAAGGAACTCCTTGGAATCAGACCCAGAGTCCAACCTGCTCCTTTTCTCTTGCAAAGTAGCCCGAGCAGATGCCTCTGGAAAAAGATGACACAGGAGCTCCTTCAGGACTCCTGCATACATGCTGCCCACACACAAGTTTGCACTCAGGATCTTTCTGAAGCATCACTTTTGCCTTTGTATTTAACAGTCTGTGAAGAATTTTTCATCCCTGGATTAGCTCACCTTTTTCTCAGGCCTGTTCTGTGCTCCCATTTTGATGCTCAGGGAGACAGACCCTGCTTCTGCTTATTCTCAGCAGTTCAGATGGATTTTGCCTCGACCTGAGGAGCTGCAGCAAGAGCAGTTCAAAGAAAGTGGAGGAGCAGAAACAGCCCCTCTGTAGCCCACACTGGGGCAGGATTAATTCAGTTTAATGTAGCTACTAAAACTGACCCTGAGAATCCAAGGCTTTAATTGCATCAACTTCACAAATCAAGCTTTCTCTAATCAAACTCTCTTGTGACTCACCCCTAGCCCAGAGCCAACTGCTGTGGAGATAGAGGAGATAAGCTTCAGTTCTCTCTGCCCTTTCTCCCTTCCTAACCAGCCATTAGCATCTCCTTCCTATGTATCCCCTTCTGGGCTGCCTCCCCTCACCCCCCACATGTCACTGCTCTGTCCCCTGCCACGTCCCAGCTGGCTCATGCATCTCACAGCACCCTGCTGGAAAAGGTGCAAGGAACCCTCTTTCGTCCTTAAAATTAAGGAGGCCTCTTAATGAGTACATGGGCATCAGCCTTGGGGGTGTCTCCTGTGCTGCCTGTGTCAGCCCCTCCTGGTTTTCTCTTGCTAAAGCCGTGGAGGAGAGTTTTCAGCCTTGCCTCTGTTTGGGAACCGTACCACCACTGGAATTTATGAATCATAACGAATCACGTTGCCAGGCACAGAGAGGGTTATCCGCGTGGGATCTAATAACTCCCGGACGTTTAATCACCTGTGGTAGGTTCTGAGCACGTTGCATGACAGGTAACAGAACTGACCTTTTAAGGTGAAACCACAAGAAGGTGTTTCTCTCACAGGTCTTTCCTCACCTGGCTTGTTTAGAGCATGCTGTGAACAGCAGGACCTCCTGGCCTAGCAGGAGGGAATGTTGTCCCTCAAGAATTCCCTATTGGGATTTCTACAGAGATTTCAACATCAAGGAAAGGAACTGAGTGTGAATTTTGCACGGGGCTGTTGTTCCGAGGTGTCCATAGACACTCAGAAGCCAACATGGTCTCCCAAGAAGCCTGGAAAGGTTCTGCCATGCCAGAGGAGGCATCGCTGGGCCCGGCCCAGCACGTGACTGCACGTGTGTGCAGGTGAGTTGTGTGGGCTCAAAGCTGCCAAACCCCCGCCATTTGTGCATTCTTCATTCACTCCTACCCCAAAACCCAATATTTTTCCCCGGTGAAGAGTTGCCTATGTCAAGAAAATACGAATTATGAAGATCATGAACTGCCCCTTGCCTGTCTGTGGCAGTCCCGTCATGCTGCTCCCCAGTAGTGCAGCAGCTGAGGTGGGTGCCACCAGCACTACATTCTCAACAGCTTCGTGAGCTATGCTGAGCTTACCCAACACAGATGCATCTGCTGTGTGAGCACAATTGCATTTAATTGCTGAGATAAATTTAAAATAATTGCCTGGGTAACATTCCCTCTTCCATGGGTGTTTGTGGATGAGCAGGGCTTTTCTGGGTAACCCCACGCTGTGCCCAGGCACTGGCAGCAACTTTTCCAGACAGCCAAAGCACAACTCCTGCTCTCGAACGCTTCCCCACGGCCCTTGGAGTGGTTTCAAGTGAAAAGCAAAACGGCGACATTTTAAATGTTGCCTCCCACACAGTGTCTCTCTTCAGCCTCCGTTGCCACTTGCTGCGGGTTCAGAAGTCTCTGGTGGATCAGTCTACCCCCGGAAAACTGTGGGTTTGCTAAAATAGAAGCATTTTTGCAGAAGGCAGTGATTTGGATGAATGTTTTGCCAGCACACATCTCAGGCACTTGCAATTTGTCTCAGCATTTTGTGTTTTTATTTTATTTTGGATTTAGTTGTCTTGTAGGCAATACTACCAAAACAGAATATTTCAATGTTTGTAAATAATTTTGGTGGGAGGGGCAGGGGGAAAACCATGATTTTCAAATACATTTTGAAATACCAAGATTCCCTACCCAGCAGTAGTCTCACTTTGCTCTCATCTCACGGTATCAGCTCTGGTTACATAAAAGTTAATGGCACTGGGAAAGGACCTGAATGTCTTTCCCACTAATATGCTTTACTTTGAGGATGGTGAATTATTTAAAATGCTTTCTATGTCTTTATATAGTCTGTCCCAAGTCACAATCTCATATTTCCTTAATGTCAGTCTCATAATCGATTATTCCTTTTGTGGTAGCAGCTGGCATCTCCTGTCAAGGACCAAGGTGCAGTTGATACCTTCCTGGGTGGTGATGGAGAACAGGGCAGATGGAGGCTGCTGTCATGCACCAGCTCAGCCAAAGTTGGGGATGTCCATGACCTTCACAGCCCAGGATGAGCTGGAGAACAAAGCCATCAGCTGAGCAGAGAATTACACCAGCCAAGTGAAGCAGACCCTGGGGTTGGTGGATCCTAGAGAGAAAGCATGGGACAAAACAGGAAAAGCCCTTTCAAGACAATGGGAAGCATTTGAATTTGAAATGCCTTGGTAAATGCTGTTTTCTGGCACCTGGGAAAATTTCTCCGTAGTCATGGCAGGAAAAAATAGTAAGGAATAGTGTGTCCAGTGGAAATTCCTGCAGCTCTTGGCTCAGCAGAGTAGAATTATTGGAGACTGGAGCCTGCTCAGGACAGTGGAGCTAACACCTCTGCCCTTGCAAGAACTGGCATCTTGGGTGACCACAAGTGGTGAGCTTGGGATGTCATTAAAATGCAACTCCTGCAGCAGTACAGAGCCCAGAACTCCCTGCTGAGCAGTTTCATCATGCTGCAAACTTAGAGGGAGGATATCAGCTGCTAAATCACCCAAACCACTTCCTGCAGCACCTGCTTTTAACTCACATCTCCTGTCCCAATAGTGCCTAGACCCAAGTGCAAAGTGCTGGATCTGCAGCACACATTGCCACTGGAGGAGCAACACACAGGAGTAACACCTGTGCCCTTGCTGTGGGCAGAAGCAGAACATGGCCCTGCTCCTTACTGGAATGCTCTTCTCCAGCACCTGGCCAAGCCTAATGGCTGAGCATTGCTCCTGGACATGGACTAGAAGACAGGCAGAGACATCTCGAGGAGGACTGTGACCCTCCCAGCTGCCTGCTCACTCCTCAGCTTTCTCTTTCTCAAGGGCTTTGGGAAGCTGCAGAGGTTCTGAGATTTTTCTT